>NC_057795.1:532200382-532500382 GCF_018294505.1 Triticum aestivum
GGCAGCATCGATCGGCTTCAGTTAGCAGCAGTAGCGAAGGAATCGCTTGATCGGGTTCAGTTAACAGCCATCGATCGATCGCTCGGGTTCAGTAACGCGTAGCCTGTAGTGCAATCGCTCGGGTTCAGTTAGAGCCCAACACCTCGCTCGGGTTCAGTTTGAGCCAACGCCTTGCACACACGCGCTCACGTGTATGAGAGAAACGCGCATCGCTCGGCCCCCGACCGCCCACAATAACTGGGAACTCCCCGAAATTTTCCTCGCCCTCGCTTCTACCATGGTTTTTTCCTTCATGGACGGCCCAAAGAATGTCATGCAGCTGCGTCTCCGGCCGCCCAGGAAGAAAAACCCATTTTCTATCATGATTTTTTGTCATAGAAGTAGGAGCCCACCACATCTATGATGATACCGGGTTTTTTCACAATTATCGTTATAGAAGTGTCATATGTATGACAGAAAAAAATTCATTCGGCCCAAAATGTCACGGATGTGTCTTTTTTTTGTAGTGCCAGCATGCATCTAGTGTATTAAGTTCATGGAAAACGGAGTAATGCAATAAGAACGATGACATGATGTAGACAAGATCTGTTTATCTATTATGTAGATATAGATCCCATCTTGTTACCCTTAGTAGCAACGATACATACATGTCAGTTACCCTTCTGTCACTAGGATCAAGCACCGTAAGATCGACCCCACTACAGAGCACCTCTTCCCATTGCAAGATAAATAGATCAAGTTGGCCAAACAAAACCCAAATATCGGAGAAGAAATATGAGGCTATAAGCAATCATGCATATAAGAGATCAAAGAAGACTCAAATAACTTTCATGGATAAAAACATAGATCTGATCATAAACTCAAAGTTCATCGGATCCCAACAAACACACTGCAAAGAGGCTTACATCATTTGGATCTCCAAGAGACCATTGTATTGATAATCAAGAGAGAAAAAGAGAGGAAGCCATCTAGCTACTAACTACGGACCCGTAGGTCTACAAAGAACTACTCACGCATCATCGAAGAGGCACCAATGAAAGTGGTGAACCCCTCAGTGATGGTGTCTAGATTGGATCTGGTGGTTCAGGATTCTGCAGCGGATGGAATTGATTTTCGTCGACTCGCCTAATGTTTCTGGAATATTGGGGTATTTATAGAGCAAATAGGTGGTTCAGGGGGCACCCAAGGTGGCCACAACCCACCAGGGCACGCTTGGGCCTCCTGGCGCGCCCTGGTCGGTACTGCTCTCCTCGACGCACCCTGATACGTCTCCGTCGTATCTATAATTTTTTATTGTTCCATGCCAATATTATTCAACTTTTATATACTTTTGGCAACTTTTTATACTATTTATTGGGACTAACATATTGATCCAGTGCCCAGTGCCAGTTCCTGTCTATTGCATGTTTTTTTGTTTCGCAGAAACACAATATCAAACGGAGTCCAAACGGGATAAAATGGACGGAGATTTTTTGGAACATTTATGATTGTTGGGAAGTAAAATCAACGCGAAACAGTGTCCGGGGTGGCCACGAGACAGGGGGCCGCACCCCAGGGAGGCAGGCGCGCCCTGGGCTCTCGTGGGCCACCCGTAAGGCGGTTGACGCTCTTCTTTTGGCGCAAGAAAGCTAATTTTATGAGAAAGATCTGGGCGAAAGATTCACCCCAATCGGAGTTAGGGATCTCCGGATATTTAAGAAATGGTGAAGGGGTAGAATCTGAGAACGCAAAAACAGAGAGATAGATCCAATCTCGGAGGGGCTCTCGCCCCTCCCACGCCATGGGAGCCAAGGACCAGAGGGGAAACCCTTCTCCCATCTAGGGAGGAGGTCAAGGAAGAAGAAGAAGAAGGGGGCTCTCTCCCCCTTGCTTCCGGTGGCGCCGGAACGCTGCCGGGGGCCATCATCATCACCGCGATCTTCACCAACACCGCCGTCATCTTCACCAACATCTCCATCACCTTCCCCCATCTATATCCAGCGGTCCACTCTCCCGCAACCCGCTGTACCCTCTACTTCAACATGGTGCTTTATGCTTCATATTATTTTCCAATGATGTGTTGCCATCCTATGATGTCTGAGTAGATTTTCATTGTCCTATCGTTGATTGATGAATTGCTATGATTGGTTTGAGTTGCATGTTTTATTATTGGCGCTGTCCTATGGTGCCCTCCATGTCGCGCAAGCGTGACGGATTCCCGTTGTAGGGTTTGCAATATTTTTATGATTTGCTTATGGTGGGTTGCATGAGTGACTGAAACACAAACCCGAGTAAGTAGATTGTTGTGTATGGGATAAAAGGGGACTTGATACTTTAATTCTATGGTTGGGTTTTACCTTAATGAATCTTTAGTAGTTGCGGATGCTTGCTATAAATTCCAATCATAAGTGCATAGAATTCCAAGTAAGGGATGATATGTTAGCTTATGCCTCTCCCTCAAATAGAATTGCAATAGTGATTACCGGTCTAGTAACGTAGTCAATTGCTTAGGGACAATTTCACAACTCCTACCACCACTTTTCCACACTCGCTATATTTAATTTTTTGCATCTTTATCTAAACAGCCCCTAGTTTATGTTTATGTGCTCATTATTATCTTGCAAAGTTATCCAACAACACCTACAAAGTACCACTAGTTTCATACTTGTTCTAGGTAAAGCGAACGTCAAGCGTGCGTAGAGTCATATCAGTGGCCAATAGGACTTGAGAGAGTATTTGTTCTACCTTTAGCTTCTCGTTGGGTTCGACACTCTTACTTATCGAAAGAGGCTACAACTATCCCGTATACTTGCGGGTCATCAAGACCTTTTTCTGGCGCCGTTGCCGGGGATTCATAGCGTGGGGTGAATATTCTCGTGTGTGCTTGTATGCGTTATCACTAAGTAATTTTTATTTGCTGTTCTAAGTTGTTTTCTATCTTTAGCTATGGGTAGGAAATGCAAAATACCAAAAAAAATTAGTTGTACCTACTGAACCAATGGTTGAAGAACCACCCAAAATCTATCACACTCCTGAAGCTTTTTACTTGGATCATCTTCGATCCCTTTGTGCTCGTGCTGAGACCCCCACTAGTTTAGTTGAGGGCAAATCTTTAGATGAGCATGCTTGTTTTGTGCGACACCGTATATCTGAAAAAGGGAAACTATTATGGGATCAAATTCAACATTTGCAATGCTATGCTTGGAATTTATGTGAAATTTATGATGTTACTTGTTGTTCTGAAAACCCTAGGAAACACCTTCCCTACCAATGTGAGTTTATTGATAATGGAAACGTATCTTCGTATGCTAAGGGTGTTTATAATTACTATGATGTTTAACAAATTGAAGAGTTTTTAGCTTTTAAGAGTGCTTTTGAAATTGCTTCTTTGATTGAAAAGTATGATGCTACTCTTTACAAATCTGAAAGTTTTGCCATACTTGAATATTGTTATGATAATTATGCTTATAATGCCAATGTTAAACCATATATTGAGAACTCTCCGCTGTCCAATAAGAGAATAATATTTCGCAGGAAGCTATGGAAGAAGAAACTGATGAAACTGTGAGCTCATTGGATGAAAAAGATGATGAGGAGAGCGAAGAACAAAAGGAGGAAGAGCGGATTAGCTAACCGTGCCCACCTTCTAATGAGAGTAACCCTCCAACTCATACATTGTTTAATTCCCCTTCGCGCTTACCGAAGGATGATTGCTATGATCCCTTGAATTTGTCTGAAATATCCCTTTTTGATGATGCTTGCTATGCTTGTGGCCAAGATGCCAATATGAATTATGCTTATGGAGATGAACTTTCTATAGTTCCTTATGTTAAACATGAAATTGTTGCTATTGCACCCACGCATGATAGTCCTATTATCCTTTTGAATTCTCCCGACTACACTATATCGGAGATGTTTGTGCTTATGAAGGATTATATTGATGGGTTGCCTTTTACCATTGCACATGACGATTTTGATGAATGTAATATGCATGTGCTTCCTTCTCCTACTTGCAATTATTATGAGAGAGGAACTATTTCTCCACCTCTCTATGTTTCCCATACTATGAAATTGCAAGAAACTGCTTATACTATGCATTGTCCTTTACTATGTGTGCATGAATTGTTCTCTTATGACATGCCGATGCATAGGAAGAGAGTTAGACTTCGTTGTTGCATGATATTTGTTACTTTGTGCTCACTACTAAATTACAAATCATTGTTAATTAAAATTGGCTTTGATATACCCTGGGATCCGGGTGGATTCACTACTTGAGCACTAAATGCCTAGCTTAATGGCTCTAAAGAAAGCGCTGCCAGGGAGACAACCCGGAAGTTTTAGAGAGTCATTTATTTCTGTTGAGTGCTTTCATATAGTTTAAAAACAAAAAAATAAAGAGGGGAACCTAAAACTTTTCAAAAAAGGAAAGTGAAAGTGAGAAAGACAAGCATTTGTTGAAGTGGGAGAGCTCCTTGAACTTTGTTCATGCTCACGGAAAATTTGTGAATCTTGATTACAGAAAATTTTCATCAAAAATAATTATCCCCTTGTATAATTCCATTGTATTATAAAAATAATGTGCTAAGGTTTGCCTTTAGGATGTTTACAATGCTTGTTGGTCTGTACGATGCAGGACAGAAATTTTGGCTGTAGTGCACGATTTTACATTTTTATCTGGTACGTCAATTGGTTCTGATTCGTTTTGCACTGTCTTTTTATAAAACTTTTTTATTTTTCCTAATTGTGGTAGAATTTTTGGGGTACCAGAAGTATGGTGGATGTTCAGATTGCTTCAGACTGTTCTGTTTTGACAGATTCTATTTTTGATGGATAGTTTGCTTGTTTTGATGAAACTATCAATTTTTATCAGTGGATTAAGCCATGGAAAAGCTATATTACAGTAGACACAATGCAAAAACAAAATGTGAATTGGTTTGCAACAGTACTTAGAGTGGTGATTTGCTTTATTATACTAATGGATCTTACCGAGTTTTCTGTTGAAGTTTTGTGTGGATGTAGTGTCTAATCGAGGATATCTCGGTACGAGGAAAAGGAAGAGAGGCAAGAGCTCAAGCTTGGGGATGCCTGAGGCACCCCAAGTAAATATTCAAGGAGACTCAAGAGTCTAAGCTTTGGGATGCCCCGGAAGGCATCCCCTCTTTCTTCAACAAGTATCGGTATGTTTTCGAATTCGTTTCGTTCATGCATTATGTGCAAGTCTTCGAGCGTCTTGTGCATTTAGTTTTCATTTTTCCTTTATGCACCATGCTAGTATGAGATAGTCCTTGGTTGATTTATAGAATGCTCATTGCACTTCACTTATAGCTTTTGAGTGTGGCTTCATAGAATGCTTCATGTGCTTCACTTATATCATTTGAAGTTGGATTGCCTGTTTCTCTTTACATAGAAAACTGCCATTTGTAGAATGCTCTTTTGCTTCACTTATATTTGTTAGAGCATGGGCATATCTTTTGTAGAAAGAATTAACTCTCTTGCTTCACTTATATCTATTTAGAGAGATGACAGGAATTGGTCATTCACATGGTTAGTCATAAAATCCTACATAAACTTGTAGATCGCTGAATATGATAGGTTTGATTCCTTGCAATAGTTTTGCGATATAAAGATGGTGATATAAGAGTCCTGCTAGTGGGTGGTTGTGGATTGTAGAGACACTTGTGTTGAGGTTTGCAAGTCCCGTAGCATGCACGTATGGTAACCATTGTGTGACAAATCTGAAGCATGGGGTGTTTCTTTGATTGTCTTCCTTATGAGTGGCGGTCGGGGACGAGCAACGGTCTTTTCCTACCAATCTATCCCCCTAGGGGCATGCGTAGTAGTAATTTGCTTCGAGTGCTAATAAACTTTTGCAATAAGTATATGAGTTCTTTATGACTAATGTGAGTCCATGGATTATACGCACTTTTACCTTTCCATCATTGCTAGCCTCTTCGGTACCGTGCATTGGCCTTTCTCACCTCGAGAGTTGGTGCAAACTTCATGGTGCATCCAAACCCCATGATACGATACGCTCTATCACACATAAGCCTCATTATATCTTCCTCAAAACAGCCACCATACCTACCTATCATGGCATTTCCATAGCCATTCCGAGATATATTGCCATGCAACCTCCATCATCATCATATATATGACTTGAGCATTTATTGTCATATTGCTTTGCATGATCGTAAGATAGCTAGCATGATGTGCATGGCTTGTCCATTTTTTGATGTCATTGCTACGCTAGATCATTGCACATCCCGGTACACCGCCGGAAGCATTCATATGGAGTCATATCTTTGTTCCAGTATCGAGTTGTAATATCGAGTTGTAAGTAAATAAAAGTGTGATGATCATCATTATTAGAGCATTGTCCCCAAAAAGAAAAAAAGAAAGGCCAAAAATAAAAAAAAGAAAGGCCAAAGAAAAAAAAGAAAAAGAAAAAAAGGGGCAATGTTACTATCTCTTTTTCCACACTTGTGCTTCAAAGTAGCACCATGTTCTTCATGTAGTGAGTCTCATATCTTGTGCTTCAAAGTAGCACCATGTTCTTCATATAGATTGTCTCCTATGTTCTTTCATATACTAGTGGGAATTTTCATTATAGAACTTGGCTTGTATATTCCAACGATGGGCTTCCTCAAATGCCCTAGGTCTTCATGAGCAAGGAAGTTGGATACACACCCACTTAGTTTCTTTTGTTGAGCTTTCATACACTTATAGCTCTTAGTGCATCCGTTGCATGGCAATCCCTACTCCTCGCATTGACATCAATTGATGGGCATCTCCATAGCCCGTTGATTAGCGACGTCGATGTGAGACTTTCTCCTTTTTTGTCTTCTCCACATAACCTCCATCATTATATTCTATTCCACCTATAGTGCTATATCCATAGCTTGCGCTCTTATATTGCGTGAAGGTTGAAAAAGTTGAAGCACGCTAAAAAGTATGAACCAATTGCTCGGCTTGTCATCGGGGTTGTGCATGATGGGGGCATTTTGTGTGACGAAAATGAAGCATGGCCAAACTGTATGATTTTGTAGGGATAAGCTTGCTCTGGCCTTGTTGTTTTGAAAAGACATGATTGCTTTATTGGTACGCTCGAAGTATTATTGTTTTTATGTCAAATGATGGACTATTGCTTTGAATCACTCGTGTCTTAATATTCATGCCATGATTAGACATATGATCAAGATTATGCTAGGTAGAATTCCACATCAAAAATTATCTTTTTATCATTTACCTACTCGAGGACGAGCAGGAATTAAGCTTGGGGATGCTGATACGTCTCCGTCGTATCTATAATTTTTGATTGTTCCATGCCAATATTATTCAACTTTTATATACTTTTGGCAACTTTTTATACTATTTTTTGGGACTAACATATTGATCCAGTGCCCAGTGCCAGTTCCTGTCTGTTGCATGTTTTTTTGTTTCACAGAAACCCAACAACAAACAGAGTCCAAACGGGATAAAAATGGACGGAGATTTTTTTTGGAATATTTATGATTTTTGGGAAGTAAAATCAACACGAAACAGTGTCCGGGGTGGCCATGAGACAGGGGGCCGCGCCCCAGGGAGGCAGGCGCGCCCTGGGCTCTTGTGGGCCACCCGTAAGGCGGTTGACGCTCTTCTTTTGGCGCAAGAAAGCTAATTTTATGAGAAAGATCTGGGCGAAAGATTCACCCCAATCAGAGTTACGGATCTCCGGATATTTAGGAAACGGTGAAGGGGTAGAATCTAAGAACACAGAAACAGAGAGATAGATCCAATCTCGGAGGGGCTCTCGCCCCTCCCACGCCATGGGAGCCAAGGACTAGAGGGGAAACCTTTCTCCCATCTAGGGAGGATGTCAAGGAAGAAGAAGAAGAAGGGGGGCTCTCTCCCCCTTGCTTCCGGTGGCACCGGAACGCCGCCGGGGCCATCATCATCACCGCGATCTTCACCAACACCGCCGTCATCTTCACCAACATATCCATCACCTTCCCCCATCTATATCCAGCGGTCCACTCTCCCGCAACCCGCTGTACCCTCTACTTGAACATGGTGCTTTATGCTTCATATTATTTTCCAATGATGTGTTGCCATCCTATGATGTCTGAGTAGATTTTCATTGTCCTATCGGTGATTGATGAATTGCTATGATTGGTTTGAGTTGCATGTTTTATTATTGGTGTTGTCCTATGGTGCCCTCCGTATCACGCAAGCGTGAGGGATTCCCGCTGTATGGTTTGCAATATGTTTATGATTTGCTTATGGTGGGTTGCGTGAGTGACTGAAACACAAACCCGAGTAAGTAGATTGTTGCGTATGGGATAAAAGGGGACTTGATACTTTAATGCTATGGTTGGGTTTTACCTTAATGAATCTTTAGTAGTTGTGGATGCTTGCTAGAAATCCAATCATAAGTGCATAGAATTCCAAGTAAGGGATGATATGTTAGCTTATGCCTCTCCCTCAAATAGAATTGCAATAGTGATTACCGGTCTAGTAACGTAGTCAATTGCTTAGGGACAATTTCACAACTCCTACCACCACTTTTACACACTCTCTATATTTACTTTTTTGCATCTTTATCTAAACAGCCCCTAGTTTATTTTTATGTGCTCTTTATTATCTTGCAAAGTTATCCAACAACACCAACAAAGTACCTCTAGTTTCATACTTGTTCTAGGTAAAAGCGAACGTCAAGCGTGCGTAGAGTCGTATCAGTGGCCGATAGGACTTGAGAGAGTATTTGTTCTACCTTTAGCTCCTCGTTGGGTTCGACACTCTTACTTATCGAAAGAGGCTACAACTATCCCGTATACTTGCGGGTCATCACACCCCCTGGTGCTTCCTTGGCCCACTGGATGTCTTCTGGCCCAAAAATATCCTCCAGGAGTTTCGCTGTGTTTGGACTCCGTTTGATATTGATTTCCTGTGATGTAAAAAAACATGCAGAAAACAGCAACTGGCACTGGGCACCATGTCAATAGGTTAGTACCAAAAAATGATATAAAATGACTATAAAATGATTGTAAAACATCCAAGAATGATAATATAACAGCATGGAACAATCAAAAATTATAGATACGTTGGAGACGTATCAATATGAACAAATATAAACCATTACGTTGTCTTCCTTGTCCAACGTCAACAATTTTGGCTTAAAATATTTTGATGGGGGCTCACAATCACAAAAGATTTCCGAGATAGTGTATTTATATGTCAAAGTTCTCTTCCTTATACTAATTATTCGTGAATTGCTTGTATGACCAATATTGTGATTGTCAAGCCTCAAAAGATTTCACTTTCTAAACCCAATGTGAAGGTACCACTAGGCATGATATGATTTCAACTTCATGACATTCAATTTATTCAATAATTTACTCACAGGATATAAGTGAAGAACAAGAGTTAATGACAAGCTACTCCAAAAAGGTATAAATGAAGATCATGAGCATAATATTTCTTTCTCTCAAATTAATTTAAGTGAAGCAAGAGAGAATTTCTTCAAAAATACTAAAGCACGCCGTGCTCAAAAAAATATAAGTGAAGCACTAGAGAAATTCCATAGAAAAGAGCTTTGTTGACGTGATGTGAATGCCACTTACCTAGCCTCCCTGGCAACTATTTGAGGACTCTATTTTATTTCAAAACTTTCATATCTAAGTATTTTATTAAAACAACAAGCAAAATAAAAATAAAATGATATTCTAAGAATAGCACAACTCATGTGAGAAGCAAAAACTTAGGCTCAACCGGTACTAAACGATAATTGTTGAGGAAGAAAGGTGGGATGCCTACCGGGGCAACCCCAAGCTTAGATGCTTGAGAGTTCTTGAAATATTATCTTGGGGTACCTTGGGAATTGATACGTCCATTTTGCATCATGCTTTTATATGAATATTTATTGCATTATGGGCTATTATTACACATTATATCTCAATACGCATGGCTATTCTCTCTTATTTTACAAGGTTTACAATGAAGAGGGGGAATGCCGGCAGCTGGAATTCTGGCTGGAAAAGGAGCAAATGTTGGAGACCTATTCTACACAGCTCCAAAAGTCCTGAAACTCCACGAAACAACTTTTTGGAATTAATAAGAATTTCTGAGCGAAAGAAATACGCCAGGGGGCCCACACCCTGTCCAGGAGACAGGGGCGCCCCCCTATAGGGCGCGCCCCCTATCTCTTGGGGCCCCTGGTGGGCCTCCGGTGTCCATTTTCTGCTATATCATCACTTTTACCCTGGAAAAAAGCATGGGCAAGCTTACGGGACGAAATTCCGCCGCCATGAGGCGGAACCTTGGCGGAATCAATCTAGGGCTTCGGCAGAGCTGTTCTGCCGAGGATACTTCCCTCCGGGAGGGGCAAATCATCACCAACATCATCACCAACGATCCTCTCATCGGGAGGGGGTCAATCTCCATCAACATCTTCTCCTGCACCATCTCCTCTCAAAACCCTAGTTCATCTCTTGTATCCAATCTTGTATCAAAACCACAAATTGGTAGGTGTGGGTTGCTAGTAGTGTTGATTACTCCTTGTAGTTGATGCTAATTGGTTTACTTGGTGGAAGATCCTATGTTCAGATCCTTTATGCATATTATTACTCCTCTGATTATGAACATGAATATTCTTTGTGAGTAGTTACGTTTGTTTCCTGAGGACATGGGTGAAGTCTTGCTATTAGTAGTCATGTGAATTTGGTTTTCGTTCGATATTTTGATGAGATGTATGTTGTCTTTTCCTCTAGTGGTGTTATGTGAACATGGACTACATGACACTTCACCATTATTTGGGCCTAGAGGAAGGCATGGGGAAGTAATAAGTAGATGATGGGTTGCTAGAGTGACAGAAGCTTAAACCCTAGTTTATGCGTTGCTTTGTTAGGGATTGATATGGATCCATATGTTTAATGTTGTGGTTAGGTTTACCTTAACACTTCTTTTGTAGTTGCGGATGCTTGCAATAGGGGTTAATCATAAGTGGGATGCTTGTCCAAGTTAGGGCAGTACCCAAGTACCGGTCCACCCACATATCAAATTATCAAAGTACTGAACGTGAATCATATGAACGTGATGAAAACTAGCTTGACGATAATTCCCAATGTGTCCTCGGGAGCTCCTTTCTCATTATTAGAAATTGTCCAGGCTTATCCTTTGCTACATAAAGGATTGGGCCACCTTGCTGCAATTTGTTTACTTTATTTACTTGTTACTCGTTACTATTTATCTTATCACAAAACTATCTATCACCTACAATTTCAGTGCTTGCAGAGAAAACCTTACTGAAAACCGCTTATCATTTCCTTCTTCTCCTCGTTGGGTTCGACACTCTTACTTATCGAAAGGACTACAATAGATCCCCTACACTTTTGGTTCATCAAGACTCTTTTCTGGCGCCGTTGCCGGGGAGTGTAGCACTTTTGGTGAGTGGAACTTGGTAAGGAAACATTTATATAGTGTGCTGAGATTTTTTGTTACTTGTCACTATGGAAACTAATCCTTTGAGGGTCTTGTTTGGGGTATCTTCACCCCAACCAGAAGAGCAAAGAGTTTCTCCTCAACCTACTGAACTTTATGAAAATATCTACTTTGAGATTCCTTCGGGTATGATAGAGAAACTGCTAGCTAATCCATTTTCAGGAGATGGAACATTGCATCCCGATTTACACCTTATGTTTGTGGATGAAGTTTGTGGATTATTTAAGCTTGCAGGTATTCCCTATGATGTTGTCAAAAGGAAGGTCTTCCCTTTATCTTTGAAGGGAGATGCATTGACATGGTATAGGCTATGTGATGATTCGGGATCTTGGAATTATAAGCGATTGAAGTTGGAATTTCACCAGAAGTTCTATCCTATGCATCTTGTTCATCGTGATCATAATTACATATATAATTTCTGGCCTCGCAAAGGAGAAAGCATCTCTCAAGCTTGGAGGAGGCTTAAATCAATGTTATATTCATGCCCCAATCATGAGCTCTCTCGAGAAATGATTATTCCAAATTTTTATGCTCGGCTTTCTCTTGATAATCGCAACCTGCTCGATACTTCCTGTGTTGGTTCTTATATGCTAAAGACTATTGATTTCAAATTATACTTATTGGAAAGAATTAAACGCAACTCTGAAGATTGGGGTTCTGACGATGGTAAGGAGTCAGGTATGACACCTAAGTTCGATTGTGTTAAATCTTTGATGGATACCGATGCTTTCCGTGGATTTAGCTCTAAGTATGGACTTGACTCTGAGATAGTAGCTACTTTCTGTGAATCTTTTGCTACTCACGTTGATCTCCCTAAAGAGAAGTGGTTTAAATATAATCCTCCTGCATAAGTTAAAGTAGTTGCACCTATTACAGTCGAAGAAAAGACTATTACCTATAGTGATCCTATTGTTCCTACTGCTTATGTTAAAAACCTCCTTTTCCTGTTAGGACAAGGGATCATGCTAAAGCTTCGATTGTTGTCCGTAAGAGTAATACTAGGACTTACACACCTCCTGAGCAAATTAATGTTGAACCTAGTATTGCTATCGTTAAAGATCTCTTGGATGAGGATTTAGATGGGCATGTTATTTCTTTCTTGGGTGAGACTACTAATATTGCTAGACCTGATACTAAGACACGTAGACTTGTCGTAGGCATGCCTGTTATTTCTGTTAAAATAGGAGATCATTGTTATCATGGCTTCTGTGATATGGGTGCTAGTGCTAGTGCGATACCTTATGATCTATATAAATAAATTATGCACGACATTGCACCCGTTGAATTAGAAGACATTGATGTTACTATTAAGCTTGCTAATAGGGATACCATTAAACCTATTGGGATTGTTAGATATGTTGAAGTTTTGTGTGGGAAGGTTAAATACCCTGCTGATTTTCTTGTTCTTGGTTCCCCACAAGATGATTTTTGTCCCATTATTTTTGGTAGACCCTTCTTGAATACAGCTAGTGCTAAGATTAATTGTGAAAATAATATTGTCACTGTTGGCATTGATGCTATGTCTCATGAGTTTAATTTCGCTAAGTTTAGTAGACAACCTCATGAAAGGGAACCACCTAGTAAGGATGAAATTATTGGTCTTTCTTCCGTTGTTGTTCCTCCAACTGATCCGTTAGAGCAATATTTGCTAGACCATGAAAACGATATGTTTATGAAGGAAAGGGAGGAAATAGATGAAGTGTTCCTTAAACAGGAACCTATGCTAAAACATAACATTCCCATTGAAATTCTTGGGGATTCCCCTCCACCCAAGGGTGATCCCGTGTTTGAACTTAAACCCTTACCTGATAATCTTAAGTATGCTTATCTTGATTAAAAAGAAATATATCCTGTTATTATTAGTGCTAACCTTTCAGAGAAAGAAGAAGAAAGATTATTGAAATCTCTAAAGAAGCACCGAGCAGCTATTGGATATACTCTGGATGATCTTAAGGGCATTAGTCCCACGTTATGTCAACACAAAATTACATTGGAGGAAGATGCCAAACCAGTTAGAGATCCTCAAAGATGATAAAATCCCAAGATGAAGGAAGTGGTAAGAAAGGAGATACTAAAGCTCCTTGAGGCAGGTATTATTTATCCCGTTGCTCATAGTGAATGGGTAAGCCCTGACCATTGTGTCCCTAAAAAGGGAGGTATTACCGTTGTTCCTAATGATAAAGATGAATTGATCCCGCAAAGAATTATTACAGGCTATAGGATGGTAATTGATTTCCACAAGTTAAATAAAGCTACTAAGAAAGATCATTACCCTTTACCTTTTATTGATAAAATGCTAGAAAGACTATCCAAACACACACATTTCTGCTTTCTAGATGGTTATTCTGATTTCTCTCAGATACATGTATCAGCGAAGGATCAATCTAAAACTACTTTTACTTGCCCTTTTGGTACTTTTACTTATAGACGTATGCCTTTTGGTTTATGTAATGCACCTTCTACCTTTCAAAGATGCATGATGGCTATATTCTCTGATTTTTGTGAAAATATTTGTGAGCTATTCATGGATGACTTCTTAGTCTATGGATACTCTTTTGATGATTGTTTGAGCAACCTTGATCGAGTTTTGCAGAGATGCGAAGACACTAGTCTCGTCTTGAATTGGGAAAGTGTCACTTTATGGTTAATGAAGGCATTGTCTTGGGGCACAAGATCTCCGAGAGAGGTATTGAAGTTGATAAGGCCAAAGTTGATGCTATTGAAAAGATGCCATGTCCCAAGGACATAAAATGTATAAGAAGTTTCCTTGGCCATGCCGGTTTTTATTGGAGGTTCATTAAGGACTTTTCTAATATCTCTAGGACTCTAACTAATTTATTGCAAAAAGATATTCCTTTTGTCTTTGATGATGATTGTGTAGAAGCATTTGAAGTACTTAAGAAAGCTTTGATCACTACACCTATTGTTTAGCCTCTTGATTGGAATTTACCTTTTGAAATTATGTGCGATGCTAGTGATTATGTTGTAGGTGCAGTTTTAGGGCAAAGAGTCGATAAGAAATTGAATGTTATCTAGTATGCTAGTAAGACTCTTGATACTGCCCAGAGAAATTATGCTACTACTGAAAAAGAGTTCTTAGCAGTTGTGTTTGCATGTGATAAGTTTAGACCTTATATTGTTGATTCCAAAGTTACTATTCACATTGATCATGCTGCTATTAAATATCTTATGGAAAATAAAGATGCTAAGCCTAGACTCATTAGATGGGTTCTATTGCTCCAAGAATTTGACTTGCATATTATTGATAGAAAGGGAGCTGAGAACCCCATTGCAGACGACTTGTCTAGGTTAGAGAATGTTCTTGATGACCCACTTCCTATTAATGATAGTTTTCCTGATGAACAATTAGTGGTCGTCAATGCTTCTCGTACTGCTCCTTGGTATGTTGATTATGCTAATTACATTGTTGCTAAATTTATACCACCTAGTTTCACATACCAGCAAAAGAAAAAGTTCTTTTATGATCTAAGACATTACTTCTGGGATGATCCACACCTTTATAAAGAAGGAGTAGATGGTGTTATTAGATATTGTGTGCCTGAGCATGAACAGGAAAAGATTCTAGGTAAGTTTCACTGTGAATCTTATGGAGGACACCGCGCGGGAGATAGAACTGCACACAAGGTACTACAATCTAGTTTTTACTGGCCTACACTCTTCAAAGATGCTCGTAAGTTTGTCTTATCTTGTGATGAATGTCAAAGAATAGGTAACATTAGTAGACGTCAAGAAATTCCTATGAATTATTCTCTTGTTATTGAACCATTTGATGTTTGGGGCTTTGATTATATGGGACCTTTTCCTGCCTCTAATGGTTATACACATATTTTATTTGCTGTTGATCATAACACTTCTATTAAAATGCTTAAAGAAGTTATTTTTCCGAGGTTTGGAGTCCCTAGATATCTTATGACTGATGGTGGTTCACATTTTATTCATGGTGCTTTCCGTAAGATGCTTGCTAAGTATGATGTCAATCATAGAATCGCATCTCCTTATCATCTGCAGTCTAGTGGTCAAGTAGAGTTGAGCAATAGAGAGCTCAAATTAATTTTGGAAAAGACTGTGAATAGATCTAGAAAGAATTGGTCCAAAAAACTTGATGATGCATTATCGGCCTATAGAACTGCATACAAAAATCGTGTGGGTATGTCTCCATATAAGATGGTTTATGGAAAAGCGTGTCATTTACCTCTAGAACTTGAACATAAGGCATATTGGGCTATCAAAGAGCTCAATTATGAATTCAAACTTGCCGGTGAGAAGAGGTTGTTTGATATTAGCTCACTTGATGAATGGAGAACCCAGGCATATGAGAATGCCAAGCTTTTCAAAGAAAAAGTCAAACACTGGCATGATAAGAGGATACAAAAGCATGAGTTTAACGTAGGAGATTATGTGTTATTATTCAACTCTCGTTTAAGATTTTTTGCAGGAAAACTTCTCTCAAAATGGGAAGGTCCCTACGTTATCGAGGAGGTCTATCATTCTGGTGCTATAAAAATCAACAACTTCGAAGGCACAAATCCAAGGGTGGTAAACGGTCAAAGAATTAAACACTATATTTCAGTTAATCCTATCAATGTTGAAGCTAATATTATTGAAACCGTAACCCCAGAGGAATACATAAGGGACACTTTCCAGAATGTTCCAGACTCCGAAAAGGCATAGGTATGTGGTACGGTAAGTAAACCGACTCCAAATCAACTCCAATGGCAATTTTTATCAGTTTTGGAATATTTAAGAATTTTAGGAAGAAAGAAGTAGTCCGAAAGGGACACGAGGCCCCACGAGAGTGGAGGGCGCCCCCCCCCCCTATAGGGCGCGCCCCCTATCTCGTGGGCACCTTGTGTGCCTCTCGGACTCCGTTTTCTTACATGTTACGTATTTTGGTCGGTAAAAATTCATTATATATACTCCTGAAGGTTTTGACCACCTTATCACGCAAATATCCTCTGTTTTCGTTTCGAGTTGTTCCTATTGTAGAATAGAGCAAGATGTCGTCCCAAGATTCGGAGGGGGAGAGCTACATGGCTGATTATATCGCAAACCCAAAAGTATATGGGGATGTGGAAGATTATGGCTAGACCACGGAGGAAGAAGAAGATTATGATCCAAAGGGGAAGGAGGAGACAAGCTCCGATGAAGAAGACGATCTACTACCTCAACCTGGTGATATGCATGTGGAGTTCAAGAAGTCAAGCTTCCCTAAGGTCCAATCTATCCCACCACGTTTTTGCAGGACAGCAAGGCAGCACTATGCAAAAAGATAATGAAACTTGAGCTCGAGAATGAGGACCTAAGGGAAGAAAATTTTAGCCTCAAACGCAAGCTAGAGATGAAAAATGCAACAACTGCACCTTCACCACCTCCGAGGACATAATCACATGGGTATGGGCACTCCCCTTGGCAACTTCCAAGCTTGGGGAAGGTGCCCCGGTATCATATCACCATCACACTCCTATTTTTACCGCTTTATTTAGTTTGATCCTTTTTAGTAGTATCTTGATCTAGTAGTTTGAAGTTTTGATATCAAGTAGTTTTGAGTTTTGCATTGTGATCTCTTTTTGTAATCGAGTCCGTGAGCTATCTATAATAAAGATTAGTGTTGAGTCAAGGGCTTTGCTATGTTGCTATGATCTTGAGAAAGTAGAAAGAATAAAAGAGTTCATATTGATCTTATGGGTAGTGATAACTTCAGACATAGAAAGTATGAGGCAAAAAATTGTTGAGAGTTGATGAACGTAGCCTTGGTCATCGTTGCAATTAATAGGAAGTGATAAGGAAAGAGAAGTTCACATATAAATATATTATGTTGCACATCTATTATGATTGTGAAGCACTCATTAAGTATGACATGCTAAAAGAGTTGATGTTGGACAAGGAAGACAACGTAATGGTCTATGTTTTCCGACATCTCAGTTAAAGTATATTCTCATTGACCTTCCAAACATGTTGAGCTTGCCTTTCCCCCTCATGCTATATTCCTTGCACCAAGTAGAGATACTACTTGTGCTTCCAAATACCCTTAAACCCAGTTTTGCCATGAGAGTCCACCATACCTACCTATGGATTGAGTAAGATCCTTCAAGTAAGTTGTCATAAGTGCAAGCAATAAAAATTGCTCTCTAAATATGTATGACTTATTAGTGCAGAGAAAATAAGCTTTGTACGAACTTGTTGTGGAAGTAATAAAAGCGATGGACTGCATAATAAAGGTCCACATACAAGGGGCAATATAAAGTGATGTTCTTTTGCATTAAGTGTCGGGGAAGCTGATCCACGAACACCTATGGGACCGGCAGACCGAGCCCCTTTCTGTTCGGAGGGGGGCGGAGGTCGCACGAAGAGCAGATCGAGGCGAAGCACGCGAGCAGTTTACCCAGCTTCAGAGCTCTCCGGAGAGATAATACTCCTACTGCTGCTTGTTTGTGTATATTGAGTTCTTGCTCGGGAGCGATGAGAGCTACGAGACCGAGCGTGAGAGTGTTCCTAGCTTCGAACTGGTCGAACCCCCTCTATGTTGCGCATGGGCCTCCTTTTATATGCTCAAGGGGTCACCGACAGGTGGCAATGTAGACAAGGGTAAAAACGGAAAAAGAATGCGGTAGGTACATCTACCTGCACAGTGTATCATACCTAACCCTGATGGCAGGGGACAAAGGCACTAAATGCCCGTCTGTGTCGCCCAAACAGTGTAGAAAGGGACGGTCAGGGGCGCCACCGCTTGCCACGATGGCTATCTTGTCAGCGCCGCTTGCCACCGCGCACCCCTGGCTGCACAGCCTCTCGCCACGCGTGCCTGGTAAGGCCCCAAGGCGACACGTTGGTGGATGTGTTGGAGCGCGGGTACAGAGTGGTAGCCTGCCGCGGCAAGTGCCTTGCCGCGGTCGTCGTCTTGTCATGCCCGTAAGCTTGCCGCTCACCGGGCCTTGCCGGGACGCATGGCGCGTCGCGGCAAGTTCCTTGAGATGCCTTGGCTGGCCTTCCCGGCAAGCTCCTCTTGCCGGGGCCTTATCTCCTCGGCTTAAATACTTTGTTCTTGAATGGCTTCAAAGGAACCACGGAGGACCTTGGCGGTCACCCGGCAAGCATTGCCACGGGGCGCTGCGACTGCCTGTGCACAAGTTCGGGATACTAGGGTACCCGTACTCTAGTACACCGACAGGAGCCCCCGGGCCTGGGCCATACACAATGCCAAGCGCTGTTGGGCCAGGCCCAAAACAGGGCACGGGCACGCGCGGCCTGGGTTACGCCGTATCTTACTCCGTATCCACCGCGACCTCCCCGAACGGCAAGCGTTGAATGCGGCGTCGTGGGAGAGATCGTGGGTGGTTTCTTTATTCGGAAAAGCGGAACGTCCGCCCCTTCCCTCTTTATAAGCAAGGGGAACAGGGGCAGTTGGTACTCCAATCTCAGAATCTCCGCTGCTCCCCCTTTCTTCTCAAAGCCGAAAGAGAGAAGTGCTCCGCCCCCCATCGCCACCAGCACCACCAACGCCGTCAATCTCCCCCACCACCTCCGCCATGGCTCTGAAAGCCGACAAGGGGAAAGGTGTGAAGTCTGCCGAAGCGCAGCGGCTTGCGGCGCTGCGGAAGGAGTGGGCCATCTTCCCCCCCCCCCCAGCTAGCCGCGAAGGAGCTGAGGGAGCACTACTACCTTTTCTGGTCGACGGAGACGCGAGCGCATCCGCGCACAAAGGTACTCTCCACCGCCGCCTCGGCACTGACCCCGAATGGATACCCTTTCTTCGCATTGTTCTTCTACTGCGGGCTCTGCCCGCCTTTCTCCGAATTCTTCTGCGATATCATGAACACCTACGGGCTCCACCTCCTTGACTTCACCCCCAACACCGTTCTGACCATGGCGGTTTTCGCACATCTCTGCGAAAACTTTGTCGGAGTCCATCCAAACGTAGCCCTTTTCCGCCACTTCTTCATACCCCGAGTCGAGAGAGGAGAGCCCTTGTCTGGCGGAATCGCCTGGATCTCGAGACTCGGCAAGAAGGACGCTTATCTTGAGGGCAAGCTCCGCAGCAAGTGGGACGAGTGGAGAGCGGATTGGTGCTGGATCGTCGAGGAGAACCAGCAGCCATTTACCGCCCAGAGCCAAGCTCCAGTAGTGCGCAGCAACGATTGGAGCAACGTGGCCCCGGAAGACGCCAGGCTGAAGATTGCCGTCACTAGGATCCTACGCCTCAGGCTTGCCGGGCTGACTGTAGGCGCCGTTGGCGCAGATTTCCTTCGCCGCCGCATCGCCCCCCTGCAGGAGAGGAGGAGACCTGCCTGGGAGTTCCAGAATGCGGCGGATATCATGAGCTTGCGCCCGGGCCACAACTTTAACTTCACTGTGCTGGAATTGGATGCGATGCTGCTGCAGCTGTTCAAGCACGATCCCGAGCATCCCGGAGCATTCAGGTTGCCGAGGAACGTCGTGCCTCTGTGCAACAATTCTTCGCTCGACCGCATCCGCGCCATAATGCCACTGTGCGACTCACATGGGATTGTCCCCACATGGAAAGAGCCTGCCGACGACTTCGTGCAGGAGTTTTTTGACAACCTGGTGGAAGTGGCGGTTCACGCCGACGAGCAGAAGAGCCTCACTCGCGACACCACCGACGACGAAATGCAGCGCATCGCCACCAGGCTGGAAGAGGCAGCGGCAGCCGCCGCCGGTGGTGTGTTTGGATTCACCGCGGAGGAGGCAGAGGTAGCAGAGGAGGCAAGCCTTGTCGAGCGACAAGAGCTTGCCGGCGAGGAAGAACTTGCCGGGACTGACGCCGAGTCAAGCGAGCCCGCCGAGGGCCCGATCGGCTCCTCCTCTTCTCCACCTTCAGCCAGCTCGCCGCAAGCAGAGCCTCAAGCTCCACCAAGAAGGCGCCTCCGCAGAGCCGGGGACGTAGCGGGGCGGCAGACAGGTCAACAGAAGCCGCGCTGCGCGATGCGCTCTACCGCGGCAAGCACTGTTGCCGCGGCAAGCACCTCACACCGCTGCAGCAACTAGAGCGGGGTCTTCCCGGTCCGCCGCTTCTGCCCCCGCCAAGCGGACAAGGGAGCCTACTCCTCCGCCTCGTCGCACCGGAGGCGAGCCGGACTTTGATCTCTCCGCGCTCAGCTCCGACGAGGAAGAAGAAGAGTAAGATTCACTGATGTACTTGTAGTTCTTCAACTCTTGCTGTTTTTGTCTTGCATCTGATTTGCTTTACTCTGAACCCATTCCTTTTCAGGACGCTGGCTCAAAGAGCGGCGAAGAGAGCGAAGGCCCCGGTGATTGTCATCGAGGACGAACCCACCGCGACGGCAGGGGACGAGCCCGAGATCACCTTGCCGGACCCGGCAACTACTCCCCCAAGCAGCCCCCAGCGCAGCCCCCAGCGTAAGTATATGGTTCACTTCCTGCTTCTAGGCGTACATGGGTGCTCTTTCTTTGCTGATATCTTGGTCGTTGGTTTGTGTAGGAGCAGAGCAGCCTCACCAGGAGTGCCCGGAAGCCACTCCCGAAGTGCCATCTGCTTCGACTACACCGCCAAGGGAGGATTCCCCGGCAAGGGAGCGTTCTCCGGCAAGAGAGAACTCTCCGGCAAGGGACGGCACCAGCGACCCTCTGGTGGTGGAGACCACGACCGTGGATCCTCGCACAGGTAACCTTCTCGCCTGAAAGGAACTTCCCTTGGGTTCTTCTTCTGATTTTCTTTCTGATCATTTGTTTGACTTTTCTCCCTTCTTCGGTCTTCAGATCCACCCACCACGGAGCCAATGGAGACCGAGGCCGCTGGCAAGGATGACGCGCGCAGCAACACTGATGATGCCGCTGCCACTGAAGAGGAGACCGGCGCTGATGATCCCGTCGGCGAAGAGGCCGCCAAAGCTGCCGCCGCAGAGGCTGGCGAGGGGTCCGGCGATTGCACTGACGACCCTGAGGCCGCAGGAGCGCCAGGCGCTACACCGACCGCCGATCCCTCCGCCGTTGCCGCAGCGCCAGGCTCTGAGGAGCCCCAGCCCGGCGCCTATCTGAAGGCCAGCGAGGGCATCTTCATCAAGCTCCCCTGGGCGTCAAGCTCCAGGGCGCCGGTCGAGGGAGAAGTCTTGGACGGGGAGGTGCTTGCCTCCGCTGGGTTGTCGCTTGTCGACGCGCCGGGAAGTAGCAGTGACGAGCCTGAGGAGGAGCGGCTGCTGCGGAAGCTGTTGTCGCTCTACCGCGCCCGACAAGCTAAACTGGACTCCCGCGAGGCGCTTGTCGCACAGGCGGGAGTTGACATCGAGAAGCGCGCGGAGGAGCTCCGGGGTCTTCGCCAGGAGGCTCTCCGGTCCTTGGCAGAGGAGCGGGAGCAACTCGCTGAGGCACGGAAAGCCTTTCTCCTCGAGAAGGCCGAAGCTGAAGAGCAACAACGGCTTGCCGGCGAGAAGTTGTTTGTGCAAGAAGGCGAGCTGGCGCAGCGGAAAGTTAACCTCGACAGCCACGAGGAGGAACTTGCCGCGCGCGAGCAATCAATTGGCGGAGCCCTCCAGGAAGCAAAGGATTCTGCCGCAGCTGCCGACGCTGCCAAGAAGGAGTTGGAGGTGAAAGTGGCACAGCTGGAGGCTGGTCTCAAGGCGAGTGGCGAGGAGATTGCTGCGCTCAAGCGTGAGCGTGAAAAGGACGCCCTCACCCTTGGCGAGCTGCAGGGTCGTCTTGCTGAGAGGGGCCAGGAGCTCAGCGCCGCCAAGGACTCCAATGCTGATCTCGAGCTGAAGCTGGCCACCCTGACCCAGACACTGGACGGCGCCAGGAAGCAGGAGACGGTCTTGAAGAAGGAGATCAAGGCCAACGAGGCGCTGCTAGCGAGCGCCGCTGCCACCCAGAACACCTTCAGGGAGAATGTGGAGCACTGGACGGAAGGGCTCATGGATGTTGCCGCAACCATCGACGGGGAGCTAGCGCAGCTGGGGATGGAGGATTTTGGGTACTCCTGCGATGAGCACCTCCCACCCAGCGCCAAGCTCAGCCTGTTCTTCAAGGGCATGGCGACGGCCCTCCAGCGGCTCCGGGAGAGGATTCCAAAGCAGCTGGCCGACGAGTCACGCAAGATCTGCGTGGGGGATCTTCAGAAGGTGCTGGTGAAGGTGGCCTTCCGCAACCCAGGCCTCAACCTCACCAACGTCCTCAGGTCCTTGCCGCCGGATGCTGATCTGGAGGCGCTCAAGGCCCTTGTCGCACCCATAGTGGACAAGGTGAGCGGGATCAAGAGGGTTGAGGGCGATCGCGTAGATTAGGCCGCCCGTTTCTTCTTTTCCTTGTCGCTGCTAGCCATGTTATGAAAAGCAATCTGTTAGAGCTGCGACAAGCTATCTTGTAATATAACTATATTCTAGGTAATGATTGCTATGTTATTTCCGTTACTTGATTCCTGGCTTTGTACGTTTCTGCCCTACGCTTTTTAGGGAACTTGCCGGCGCAGGCACCATTGCCGCGAGCGCTGAGTGCGGAACGTCAGCAGCCTGATGGCGGTGCCGCTACCGACAAGCAACCTTGTCGCAACTAGTCGCAGCTCACTTAAGTTGTTGAGCGGACTCGAAACAAAGTAAGGGCGCAACTAGCTATGAGTTGGTTCCTCCGCGCACAGGTTTTCCATACAAAGCACAGTCGTTCAAGGAAGATAACTTAAAAATTTTAAAACTGATTACTCAAACTTTGGCAACTTAGCTTTTCTGTCGTTTGCTTCCCGGTAAGGCGAAACATTCTTGAACGACGCCTGGTCCACACCATTATCTTCTCCTTTCCCCCCGGCAAACTTGTGTGCGAGAGAACCTTCCCTTTTTTTGAGAAAAAGAAAGAAGAGAAAATAATGATATGGACCCTTATGGCTCATCATTGCTTACCGTGGGTAGGTGCTGCACCAAGTGTCAGATAATACATGCAGAAAATAATAGAAAGCATGAAACTGACAGGATGTGCGGAGCACATGAGCTTTATTTATGCACGGGGTCTGCGCCCGGCTTTGTACGAAGGATTACATGCAACATCGGCAAGACTTGTACAAAAGGTGGTTGCCGGAACAGGTTCCGGCAACCGCGCCCTACGGGTAAAACTTACGAAGATGCTCAATGTTCCAGGAGGTGCTCACCGGAATGCCATCTTCGGTCTCAAGGCGAACAGCACCAGGCCTAGTGACTCGTTTCACCCGATAAGGGCCTTCCCACTTCGGCGTCAACTTGTTGGAATTCTTGGCGGACTGAACGCGCCCAAGAACAAGGTCGCCTTCCTCGAAACTTCTGGCATTAACTTTGTCGCTATGGTAGCGGCACAAAGCTTGCTGGTATCGAGCAGCTTGTACAGCAGCCTGAAGACGGTCTTCCTGAAGGAGCAGCGCGTCATCTTGTCACAGTTGCTCTTGCTCAAGCTCATCATAAGCGAGTACTCGAGGCGACCCGTATACGAGTTCCGTGGGGAGAACTGCCTCTTCTCCATAGACTAGAGCGAATGGTGTCTGGCCAGTGGCTCGATTTGGCGTCGTCCTGATCGACCAAAGAACCACCGGCAGCTCCTCAATCCAGTTTTTTCTGCACTTGTGCAGCCTGTCGAAAGTCCTGGTCTTGAGCCCATGCAGCACTTAAGCATTTGCCCTCTCCGCTTGACCGTTGCTTCTCGGATGAGCAACAGAAGCGAAGCAGACCTTGGCGCCAAGATCTTGGACGTACTGCATGAAGGTGCGGCTCGTGAATTGCGTGCCGTTGTTGGTGATGATCCTGTTAGGGATCCCGAAACGGCAAACAATTGACCTGAAGAACTTGATTGCTGATTGTGCTGTCACCTTCCTCACTGGTTCCACTTCCGGCCACTTTGTAAACTTGTCGATTGCAACGTACAAGTACTCAAAGCCCCCGACAGCTCGGGGAAAGGGGTCGAGGATGTCGAGCCCCCAGACCGAAAAGGGCCAGGATAAAGGGATCGTCTGGAGAGCTTGAGCTGGCTGGTGTATCTGCTTGGAATGGAACTGGCACGCTTCACACTTGGTTACTTGTGCAGTCGCATCCTGGAGGGCTGTCGGCCAAAAGAAACCTTGCCGGAATGCTTTGCCGGCAAGTGCTCTTGCGCCAATGTGGTGACCACATATGCTTCGTGTATCTCTGCCAACAGCTTTTGTCCATCTTCCCGGTGAATACACTTCAATTTCACACCGTTGAGTCTTCTTCTGTACAGTGTGTTGTCGACAAACTTGTACATACTTGACTGCTGGGCTATTCTTTCCGCTTCTTCTTGCTCTTCGGGAAGTTCTCCTGTCTGAAGGAAACGAACAATCTGTTGCGCCCATGTTGGAGCTTGCGGCTCGACAACAAGGACTAAAGGCACGTCTGCTGCTGCGGGAACATCCACTTCTACGGCAAGAACCTGCGGTTCAGCTGGAGCTTGATGTTCCCCGGCAAGCTTGCCGGAGCAAAGCTTGTCGGGAGCGTCTGCTTCAATGGAACAAACCCTAAGGCTTGCCGGAGCAGACTGCTCCTCAGCACTCTTGGTGTTGATTTTGGGGACCATCTTGGCGGCGGCTTCGGGGAGCTCTGCCGGAAAATAGTCACCAGAAACCAACTTCCTCTTCTTGCTCTGTCCAGTTGACGGCGCTACGGATGGTTGAGCCAGCTTGAGCACAAAGATCCCTGGTTCCACAACGGACTCTGATAGCTCTTGTTCACTTGGCGGATGACAAGTTGTGAGTCACCCCTTACAATGAGCTTCTTGATCCCAAGGTCTGCTGCGATCCTGAGACCGGCAAGCAAACCTTCATACTCTGCAGTATTGTTTGTTGCTTGCTCCTTGGGAAAGTGCATCTGGACTACGTACTTGAGGTGCTCTCCGGTGGGTGCAACAAGTAGCACGCCTGCACCGGCGCCTTGCAGCGAGAAGGCACCATCAAAGTACATCAGCCACTCTTTGCTCGCCTCCTTGGCGGGGATGCTTGTTTCTGGAATTTCTTCATCTTCTGTTGGCGTCCACTCTGCTATGAATTCTGCCAATGCTGTGCTTTGGATAGTTGAAGTGCTCTCAAACTTGAGGCCAAAGCTTGACAGTTCCAGTGCCCACTCGATAATCCTGCCTGTTGCTTCTGGATTTTGCAGTATCCTCTTCAGCGGAAAACGAGTGACAACTGTGATCTCATGTGCTTGGAAGTAATGGCGCAGCTTTCTCGAGGCCATGAGAAGGCCGAAAAGCAATTTCTACACACCAGAGTACCTTGACCTAGCCCCCTGCAGAAGGGAGCTAACAAAGTAAACTGGGCGCTGCACCATTTTCTTCTGCACCTCCTCGCGCACCTGCGCAGATCCGTCCTTGTCGGGACCAGAGCTTGTCGGCGAAGCCCCCTGATTGTCGCTGGATGCGTCTGCCGTGGTTGCTGGCTCATCATCCGCCTCCCTCTCCGCCACTAACGCAGCACTAACCACTTGATTGGTTGCCGCTAAATACAGCAGCAACTTCTCTTGTGGCTTAGGTGCGACAAGTATTGGAGTGGAGGACAGGTATCTCTTCAAGTCCTGCAGCGCAGCCTCCGCCTCTGGAGTCCATTTCATTGGACCTGCCTTTTTCAATATTTTGAAAAACGGCAGGGCGCGCTCAGCAGACTTAGAGATAAACCTGCTGAGAGCAGCCACGCAACCGGCAAGTCTTCGTACATCCTTGATGCGCTTTGGTGCTTCAATCTGCTCAATGGCCTTGATCTTGTCGGGATTGGCTTCAATTCCCCGCTGAGACACAAAGAACCCGAGAAGCTTGCCGGAGGGGACTCCGAACACACACTTCTCGGGGTTAAGCTTGAGGTTGATCTTGCGCAGATTTGCAAAGGTTTCGTCTAAATCTTGAATCAGAGTTGCTTTGTCCTTGCTCTTGACCACTATATCATCCATGTAGGCTTCCACATTTCTGTGTATCTGTGGCTCAAAAGCGACATGGACTACTCTTGCAAATGTTGAACCAGCATTCTTCAAACCGAAAGGCATCCGTATGAAATAGTATGTGCCACATGGAGTGATAAATGCGGTCTTCTCCTCATCCTCTTATGCCATGAAGATCTGATGGTATCCTGAGTATGCGTCAAGAAATGAAAGCAAGTCACATCTGGCCGTGGAGTCAACAATCTGGTCAATGCGCGGCAAGGGAAATGGGTCTTTGGGACAAGCTTTATTGACATCGGTAAAGTCGATACAAAGCCTCCATTTCCCGTTTAGCTTACGCACGACTACAGGATTGGCCAACCACGTAGGATGGAGCACTCCTCTGACAAGGCCTGCTGCTTCCAATTTCTTGATTTCTTCTGCAATGAATTCTTGGCACTCCACTGCTTGTTTCCTGACTTTCTGCTTGACGGGCCGCGCATGATGACAGACGGCAAGGTGGTGCTCGATTACCTTCCTGGGAACACCGGGGATGTCAGATGGTTGCCATGCAAACACGTCGACATTCGCCCGCAGGAAAGCAACGAGCGCGCTTTCCTATTTAGGGTCTAGAGTGGCACTGATGGTGAAGGTACCACCAGTGTCGTCCTCCTAGGCAGACACCTTCTTTTTCTCTGGTGGAGCTGCCATTGTCTTCTTAAACTTGCCGGTGGAGCTCGATGGTGCGTCCTCGACGGTAGCGCAGCACTCCGAAGAGGTGCGCTTGCCGGAGTGGGCATCAGAGCTCTTGCCGGACTTGGTCTTCTTCTTCCCCCCGGGAGCTTCAGCGGCAAGTGACTTGCGATCTGCTGCGGCTGCTGCTTCCTGGTAGATCTTGTCGGCGCAGATAAGGGCATCCTTCTTGTCGCCAGGGACAGAGATGACACTTATCGGGCCTAGCATCTTCAGCATATTGTATGCATAGTGAGAGGCTGCCATGAATTTGGCAAGTGCTGGACGGCCGAGTATCCCATTGTAAGGCAATGGAAAGTCAGCAACGTCAAAAGTGACCCTCTCAGTCCTGAAGTTCAACTAGCTGCCAAACGTTACCGGCAACGTGATCTTTCCCTTCGGCTTGCTCCTTCCCGGATTGATTCCTTGGAATGTGCTGGTCTCTTCGAGCTCGCTGTCAGGGATCTGGAGTTTCTGGAGTACCGCGGAGGAGATCAGGTTCATGTCGGCCCCGCCGTCAACTAGCATCTTAGTGACCTTGAGGTTGCGGATAGTTGGCGAAACCAACATCGGCAAGCACCCGACCGCAGTTATGCGATCAGGGTGGTCCTCAATATCAAAGATGATAGGCGTGATGGACCATTTCAAAGGCCTGCGTGACTCGGCGGGTGGTTCTGCCGCATTGACTTCCCGCACCCACTGCTTGAGCTGGCGGTGTGAAGTATGCAGAGAAGCACCACCGTCAACGCACAGGACCTCTGTGGCTTTCTGGAACTCTTGCTCATCGGTCTCGTCATCATCCATATCTTCATCATTGTGGTCGTCTTCATCCTTGTCGTGGCTGCAGGGAGGTCTGTCTCCCTGCTGCTGCTTGGCCTTGCCGCGGCGTCCTCCTCGGCCGGGACGTTTCTTGCCGGCTCCTCCAGCACCTTCCTGGGCTTTCTCCTTGTCGCGCCGCTCGTACTCAGCCTTCTGCTGTTCAACAAGCTGCTCTACCTTCTTACAGCTCTGGAGGTCATGGCCCTTGGTGCGGTGGATCTTGCAGTACTGCTGGTTGGTGCCGTCCTGCTTGTCGGCGACCGCCACAGTGCCAGCGGCAACCTCCTTGCCGGAGCTACCAGCCTTGGCTTCCTTGGCGCCACCTCCGTTGCCGGACTGCTTGACAACTAGCACATCTTTGCCTTTCTTCCTCCTGTTGTTTCGCCGCCGGTTTTTCTTTGCCGGGGCAGCATCCTCACTATCAGATCCTCCTGCTTCTGTATTCTCTCCGGGGAGTCTCCTCCCTTCCTCAGCACGTGCACACTTGTCGGCCAGGGCATATAGCTCACTAACGTCTCTGATCTTGCACATCGCCATCTCCTCCCGCATCCTGCGGTTTCGCACGTTCTGATGGAACGCGCTGATTACCGCGGCAGGGTGGACATCTGGGATGTTGTGCTGTACACGGCTGAATCTCTGAATATACTTGCGCAGGGGCTCTCCTTCCTTCTGGGCGAGCAGATGAAGGTCACTCTCTTGGCCATGAGGTTTGTGGCCACCTGTAAAGGCGCCGACAAACTGATGGCACAGATCTGCCCAAGAGGATATGGAGTTGTCCGGCAAGTGCATGAGCCAGGATCTGACATTGGGCTTGAGCACAAGCGAGAAGTAGTTGGCAAGGATCTTGTCGTCGTGCCCCCCGGCAGCTTGCACCGCGATGGTGTAGATGCTGAGGAACTCCGACGGATGCAACTTGCCGTCGTACTTCTCTGGCACATCTGGTTTGAAATTTTTCGTACTGGGCCACTGGACTCGCCGCAGCTCATGGGTGAACGCAGGGCAACCTACCGCGTACGGCAAGTCGCCTGGTTCCCCTGGCGCATGCATGTCGACAGAGGGCCCAGCGCGCTGGTTGGACTGACGCCGCGCTTCTCTTCGGCGCTCGATGCGAGTACGAGCGTCTTCTTGCTGTCATTTGTGAAGAACTTAGCGCTGATCGCGACGAGCTCCTGGATCTGATGACGCGATGGAGTCGCTGTCAAGGTGGATCCGGCGAGTCGGCGATCTTGGCCTTCGGGATGGAGAGTGTATGGTGGTTGCACCCCCATCGGTCTTGTCGCCATCGGCTCGCGCCTGGCAGTCCTGCCGCGGTAGTGATGTGCTCGGTTGCCACGCAGTGTCGCCGTTGGCGAAGCCGATGAGACTCTGAATAGTGGCCCTCCATTAGTCGGTCTTGTTCGCCGTTGGAGGGTAATCCAGGAGCAGTTGAGCTTGCACCAAAACTTCTGCCAGAGTGGTGGGTGGTAGTGGCGAACGGTGCGAGGAGCGGGTTATGCTCGGACTTCTAACTATGTTAGAAGGAGCAGTATCCCGCCCAGGCGACCGTGCCTTGCTCGGGCCAGCATGTTGGCGTGCATGCTGGTCTTGAGCACCCCGAGATCCACCAGCTCGATCTTGTTCCAACGAACGCATGGTACTGCGAATACCATGACGCTGTTGGTCCCGCGCCTCCTGAGATGGGCGCGGTGCGCGTACGGATGCCGAGGTCTGCGCGGCCTTGTCCTTGGACTTGGCAGCACTGTGAGCTCCCTCGTCGACGCCCGTTCTTCCGCCGGCGTCTACCCCACCACCCGTTTGCTCCGGTGGTGGTGGGATCGACGCGGACGGAACAGCTGCTTCCGAAGCCTTCTTCTTCGGTGGCATGAGAGCTACGAGACCGAGCGTGAGAGTGTTCCTAGCTTCGAACTGGTCGAACCCCCTCTACGTTGCGCATGGGCCTCCTTTTATATGCTCAAGGGGTCACCGACAGGTGGCAACATAGACAAGGGTAAAAACGGAAAAAGAATGCGGTAGGTACATCTACCTGCTCAGTGTATCATACCTAACCCTGACGGCAGGGGACAAAGGCATTAAATGCCCGTCTGTGTCGCCCAAACAGTGTAGAAAGGGACCGTCAGGGGCGCCACCGCTTGCCACGATGGCTATCTTGTCAGCGCCGCTTGCCACCGCGCACCCCTGGCTGTACAGCCTCTCGCCACGCGTGCCTGGAAAGGCCCCAAGGCGACACGTTGGTGGATGTGCTGGAGCACGGGTACAGAGTGGTAGCCTGCCGCGGCAAGCGCCTTGCCGCGGTCGTCGTCTTGTCACGCCCGTAAGCTTGCCGCTCATCGGGCCTTGCCGGGACGCGTGGCGCGTCGCGGCAAGTTCCTTGAGATGCCTTGGCTGGCCTTGGCGGTCACCCGGCAAGCCTTGCCGCGAGGCGCTACGACTGCCCATGCACAAGTTCGGGATACTAGGGTACCCCTACTCTAGTACACCGACATTAAGATTTTGTGCATCAACCCTAAACGCGCATGACAACCTCTGCTTCCCTCTGCGAAGGGCCTATCTTTTACTTTATGTTTTTACTTTATGCTTGAGTCAAGGTGATCCTCACCTTTCCCTTTTTCATTTTATCCTTTGGCAAGCTCCTCGTGTTTGAAAGATCATGATTTATATATCCAATTGTATGTAAGTTAGCATGGGCTATTATTGTTGACATCACCTAAAGGTGAATACGTTGGGAGGCAACACAATAAGCCCCTATCTTTCTCAGTGTCCGGCTGAAACTCTATAACCACAAGTATTGCGTGAGTGTTAGCAATTGTAGGAGACTACGAGATAGTTGAGTATGTGAGCTTGCTGAAAAGCTCTATTATTGACTCTTTCTGATGTTACAACAAATTGCAATTGCTTCAGTGACTGAGATTATAGTTTGTTAGTTCCCAATGAAGTTTTTGAACCATACTTGATATTGTGAATTGCTTGTCGCTTGAGCATAGGAAATCATATGACAAAATCTATATATGTTGTTGTTATAAGAATGATCATGATGCCCTCATGTCCGTATTTTATTTTTATTGACACCTCTATCTCTAAACATGTGGACATATTTTTCGATTTCGGCTTCTGCTTGAGGACAAGCGAGGTCTAAGCTTGGGGGAGTTGATACGTCCATTTTGCATCATGCTTTGATATCAATATTTATTGCATTATGGGCTATTATTACACATTATATCTCAATACTTACGGCTATTCTCTCTTATTTTACAAGGTTTGCCATGAAGAGGGGGAATGCCGGCAGCTAGAATTCAGGCTGGAAAAGGAGCAAACGTTGGAAACCTATTCTGCACAGCTCCAAAAGTCCTAAAACTCCACGAAACAACTTTTTGTAATTAATAAGAATTTATGAGCGAAAGAAATACGCTAGGGGGCCCACACCCTGTCCAGGAGACAGGGCCCCCCCCTATAGGGCGCGCCCCTATCTCCTGGGCCCCCTGGTGGGCCTCCGGCTTCCATCTTCTGCTATATCATCACTTTTACCCTGGAAAAAATCGTGGGCAAGCTTACGGGACGAAACTCCACCGCCACAAGGCGGAACCTTGGCGGAATCAATCTAGGGCTTCGGTAGAGCTGTTCTACAGGGGATACTTCCCTCCGGGAGGGGGAAATTATCACCAACGTCATCACCAACGATCCTCTCATCGGGAGGGGGTCAATCTCCATCGACATCTTCACCAGCACCATCTCCTCTCAAAACCCTAGTTCATCTCTTGTATCCAATCTTGTATCAAAACCACAAATTGGTACCTGTGGGTTGCTAGTAGTGTTGATTACTCCTTGTATATTATGCTAATTGGTTTACTTGGTGGAAGATCCTATGTTCAGATCCTTTATGCATATTATTACTCCTCTGATTATGAATATGAATATGCTTTGTGAGTAGTTACGTTTGTTCCTGAGGACATGGGTGAAGTCTTGCTATTAGTAGTCATGTGAATTTGGTATTCGTTCGATATTTTGATGAGATGTATGTTGTCTTTTCCTCTAGTGGTGTTATGTGAACGTCGACTACATGACACTTCACCATTATTTGGGCCTAGAGGAAGGCATGGGGAAGTAATAAGTAGATGATGGGTTGCTAGAGTGATAGAAGCTTAAACCCTAGTTTATGCGTTGCTTCGTTAGGGATTGATATGGATCCATATGTTTAATGCTGTGGTTAGGTTTACCTTAATACTTCTTTTGTAGTTGTGGATGCTTGCAATAGGGGTTAATCATAAGTGGGATGCTTGTCCAAGTTAGGGCAGTACCCAAGTACCGGTCCACCCACATATCAAATTATCAAAGTACCGAACGCGAATCATATGAACGTGATGAAAACTAGCTTGACGATAATTCCCAATGTGTCATCGGGAGCTCCTTTATCATTATTAGAAATTGTCCAGGCTTATCATTTGCTACATAAAGGATTGGGCCACCTTGCTGCACTTTGTTTACTTTATTTACTTGTTACTCGTTACTATTTATCTTATCACAAAACTATCTATCACCTACAATTTCAGTGCTTGCAGAGAAAACCTTACTGAAAACCGCTTATCATTTCCTTCTGCTCCTCGTTGGGTTCGACACTCTTACTTATCGAAAGGACTACGATAGATCCCCTACACTTGTGGGTCATCAGGAATCCCCAAGCTTGAGCTATTGTGTCTCCTTAATTTCTCTCATATCACGGTTTTCCTAAATCTCAAACGCTTCATCCACACAAAACTCAACAAGAACTCGTGAGATAAGTTAGTATAAAACAATGCAAAAACCTTATCTTTCTATTTTATAGTAAATCACTAAAATTATTATTCAACCTTGTATACTAAAATTCCTCTACATATTTAATTCTCCTATCCTCAAATAAAATCATTAAACAAGCAAACATATGCAAACAATGCAAACATAACAACAATCTACCAAACCAGTACAGTCTGTAAGGAATGCAAGAGTATCAATATTTCTTAAACTCCAAAAATTATGAAAATAATACCACACTGTAGAAATTTTATGAGAGCTTATGTTTCAAAAAAATTCAACATTTTATCATATTCTCACTTTTCTAGGGAATTTAAGCAACATCGATAAACTTTCTGTTTTGAAACAGCAACATGTAGACTTGCAAAATAAGCATAGTAAATGCTATCATTGACACTTTTATTCAAATAAAATATGCAAAACACTATTCTAAATAACAGCAAGAAAATCCTAACAAAATAAATTGACGCTCCAAGAAAAACTCATATCATGTGACGAATGAAAACATAGCTCCAAGTGAGGTTACCGATAATGTTGGAGACGAAAGAGGGGATGCCTTCTGGGGCATGCCCAAGCTTAGTTGCTAGGATCTTCCTTGAATATTATCTTGGCGTGCCTTGGGAATCCCCAAGCTTAGGGTCTTATCACTCCTTATTCTCCTCATATCGACATCTCACCCAAAACTTGAAAACTTCAATTACACAAAACTTAACGGAACTTCGTGAGATAGGTTAGTATGATAAAGAGCAAACCATTTCACTTTGGTACTGTCAAAAACAAGATTCATAGTTGTTTCCACACAATGCCTACTGTAGCATATCATTTCCACAAATTATATTGAGCAATATAAGCAATAGAAACAAGAAAAGAAGCAAATTATGCATTGAAAACATAATCCGTAAAAAACTGAACAACCTATAATGATCTGGATAACTACCAAACTTCTGCTACTCCAAAAATTCTGAAAAACTTAGTACCACGTGAAAAATTTGTATATTAAACTCCTACAAAAAGAATAAACTCAAAATCACTCTTATGTTAAAAATTAGAATTATTTTCATGAGTGCAAAAGTTTCTGTTTTTTAGCTAGATGAGATCAACTATCACCCAACATGATCCCAAAGGCTTTACTTGGAAATTTGTTGAAACAAAAGCTATAAAACATGATTACTACAGTAGCCTAATCATGTGAACACACAAAAACAGTAGGTAAAAGTGTTGGGTTGTCTCCCAACAAGCGCTTTTCTTTAATGCCTTTTAGCTAGGTATGATGATTTCAATGATGCTCGCAGAAAAGATAAGAATTGAAACATAAAGAGAGCATCATGAAGCATATGACTAGCACATCTAAGTCTAACCCACTTACTATGCATAGGGATTTTGTGAGCAAACAAATTATGGGAGCAAAAATCAACTAGCATAGGAAGGCAAAACAAGTGCAACTTCAAAATTTTCAAGACATAGAGGGGAAACTTGAAATTTTTGCAATATGTAAAAGCATATGTTCCTCTCATAATAATTTTCAGTAGCATCATGAATGAATTCAACAATATAACCATCACATAAAGCATTCTTTTCATGATGCATAAGGATAGAAATTTTGTTACTCTCCACATAAGCAAATTCATGCTCATGAAAAGTAGTGGGAGCAAATTCAACAAAATAACTATCATAAGATTGAAAATCAAAATCATGATAACAAGTTTCATGGTTATGATAATTCTTTGTAGCATACATGTCATCACCATAATCATCATAGATAGGAACTTTGTTTTCATAGTCAATTGCAACCTCCTCCAAAATAGTGGATTCATCTTTACCTAACAATAAAGGACGGAGGCTTTCATAGTTCTCCATCCATCATCTTTTTATATCCGTTGATTTTGTGTTAATCATAAAGATTGATGGCTAAGATTGAAAGATAGATCTATGTACTGGATTGGACCAAAACAGGGAAAGGAGGATTTTATGATGTTCATACGTCTCGCTCAGTAGAAGAAAAAAGGTAACCGAACGCTCCAGGACGCCCCGATCGATAGAAAAAGAAACCAAACGCTGCACGTAGTATGGAAGAAAACGAAAAATAAATCAATCACACTAGGGAAACAATTCTATATAATTGGATCTGCTCCTTACGTCCGGTTCACGCCTCACAAAAGGCCTCCACGCCGGCGCGACGCGCCGCTCCCATCGGCCTGGGACGCGCCCGGAGGGCGGAGGCGACGCCATGGAGGATGATGTCACCAACAAGGACTTCCGCTTAGTCTCTGATGAGTCGCCGTGTGGGTTGATGACACTAAGCTTCCGGGGTCGCCGTGATGGACGGTGCCACTGCACGACGAGACATCGTCGAGCCAGATGTCCTGCCATGAATGGAAGCGACCCGGCCGGTCGGCATTCTGAAGCTGTCGGACGCAATGATGCGCGGACCGGCGGCTTTGGTAGTCACGTTCTTAGGCCCGGCTTCACATAGCTCATCGGTGTGGCCTACGTGGATGCCTCCTACATCTACATGAACAAGGCAAGGACCCACTTGCCGGTGATGCAGCCCGTGCACAGCACCTCCCCTGTACTTTTGCCAGTTCTGCTCCTTCGTGGCTATTGCTCGAGCGTCTCGACGCGGGTCTATAGCAGGAACAAGGTATCCCACCCCTAATCTCTCTCTGAGACCCAAGTCCCAACATGCTCGTGTGTTTGTGATTTAGGTATGGAACAATAGTACGAGATGGATCTTGCCATCATGGAAGAGTTCAAGCACGGGCTCGCTCCGGCTATCTACAGAGATTTCTTCATGGCTCACGCTTTTTTACTTTGCTAGATGCATGTCCCAAGCTGCTCTCACGCCCTGCAGGTAGCCGAACCCCGTGACAGAGGCTCTCAGGGCAGACAGGGGTAAAGGAAGGCCACCACGCCATGGAGGCCGTAGTCGACGACATCGAACGGTCGGAGGGTGACTTTGTCCGCACTCTCCGATGTTCTGGCTTGCTGGATCTCAGGTTCTCTTGCACATTTGCGTAAGTCCATAGTCTCCAGTTCTGTTTTCACTCCTCGCTTCCATCCATGGGCACCACCAGATTTCGGGCCTCCATTTCTGTGTTTTTTAATTGCGCTAGGGATCCGTGTTCCAACTGCATAGGCAAATCTCCAGTCTGGGTTGATGGGTGCAGTCTTTCAGTTTGTGCTCATGCGAGAATCGTGGTGTTTCGACGGTTGCTACCCGCAAAATCTCCAGCGCCGACTGATTAGTGCAGCCCACGGTGTGAATAGCTTCCTGAAGGTTTTTTAACTGGTGACTGTAGGGAAAACCCCCCACAGCATTCAAAATTTATTAATAAAAGAAAGAAATATGTACATGGATTACAAGGGGTAATCTAACAAGTAGAAGAAATGCTACACTAAGAAGCTAGCAAGAAAACTCAAACTACCTCAAGGAGGTAAAAAAGAAATCCATCTTAAGAGTTCTTCCTTATATCTTTGCTTGACTCTGTGCTGCATGAGTGTAATGTCATGGATAAAAGCACATCTCCATCTATTGAAACTCTACCTCTCATGCCTGAAAACTTTTGCATTTCTCATTATCCAAATGTTCCAGCAAGCCACAAAGACAACCTCAGTAAAGAAAGGTTTGGCAAAGTCTTGTTTAGCTTGCATGACAATATTAGACATATCATCTCCAGGTGGCCAGACAATTTGAAGATAATTCCATACTCTCACACTGAAATTGCATTCAAAGAATAAGTGGTTCCTGGTCTCACGTGTCAGCAAAGGACAAAGCACACAGTTAACTCCATCCTCCATATGCCGGTGCCTTCTTTCAACCATATCTTTAGTGTTCAGCCGATCCATAATCAGCATCCAAGCAAACACTTTGATTTTCATTGTGCAGGAAGATCTCCATATCCACAAAAGGAAAAGATTGAAAGATAGGGTAGAGTGCATGAAGGAGTAGAACAGCTTGGGCTTGAAAGAATGGCAAGTCCCCTGCCAGAACAAGATGTCATTTGCTTGCACATCCCTATTGCAATTTGCCATCAAATTTTGCACTTTGCTTGCAGCTTACTGAAGGTTCACGCACTTACAGGTACAACACTGCCATTAAATTAATTTATAGAGATTTTTTACAGTACATCATACTTCCTAAAATAGTAGTTTTTTTAGCATTAGTACAGACACAAGTGCCCATATACACACGCATACACTCATCCCACGCATTCACGCACACCCTACCCCTATGAGCACCTACTAAAGACTCGGCGGCACATCATCTTGAAATTTACAAAGTCACCGTAGGCGCCTCGTCGTCGTGAACGTCTCCTCCCACTGAGTGTGCATCGCCAGAAATCCTGAAATAAATCCAGGAATAAATCCGAGCACCAGGATTTGACCCCTGCTAGGGCATACCACAGTCCCTCTAACCATCCAACAATAGGTTGATTAGCATGGGTAGTATTTAGTTGATCCCACGGTTAGTATATATTGAGGGTATATTAGTAATTCCGTGTCAGGGTAGATTTGTTTTTCCTTAATTTTAATCATAATGATGAATCTAATTAACTAAATTAATCCCATCGCATCTGACGTGTATGTTCTTGACGAGATCGGATTATCGACGCCGCCATGCGATCTGCTTGCATCTCCGGCCAACGGAATCGGTATGTACATATGTGTGTATCAATTAACCTGCTTGTCCTCACTTCGTACATGCGTTCTTTGGCAGAAATGTTTTCCTCGATGAGTCGGGTCTGCGCCAACATTCAGTTCTTCACCGTCCAGTGGTGCTGCCTCCGCGGCGGTTGCGGCTTGGGGCCCTGGACCCCGATCCGATCTGGATCTGGTGGTGCCGGGGTCTGGGCCATGGCGGCTGGCGAGGCATGGGATTCGTCGGGGCTTGTCGGCCTCTAGGTACCATGGGGGTGCCGGCGGCGACGCGTGCCCGGCGTGGTGAGACTGCTGGACGTGGTGGTCATCTTCTTCCCGAGATGGCCGACCAGAGGCTTGGTGATCGGATCTCGAGATCCATCATCTTGTCCCGGCTGCGAGTAGGGGAGACATGGTTGCCGGTGAAAACCGAGCCGACGGCAGGCGATGGCGGCGTCCTCGCCGTTACCTTGATGAAGGCATCGTCGTGTAACTATTGTCGACCCACTCGTGCTGCTCCGGGGGAAACCCTAGGATCTGGTGTTTCAGATCGGACGATGGCGGCAGTGCGGTGTCGTTTCTCTCTTGGGAGCATCGTTTGCGGAGCAGCGCTGGATGTCAGAGGCAGGAGGTGGAGCGGCTTCGTCTTGCACGGAGCTTCGGGGGTGATGTCAAGTCATGCCTGACCGACAGGTGCTACACTTTGTCATGCCTGGTCGGTAGGTGCTACGCACGACAGATCTTCCAAGGACTTCAAGTTGTGTCGGCTGGTGATACCTGGCAGCATGGCGCTGAGGTGTATCACTGGCGACCGCGACGTGCTCAGCTGTTTGCGCGCAGGGAGGAGGTGTCGTTTGGCGCCGTGGTGGCGTCGACGATAGCTAGACCGAGCAAGGTTGATGCATCAGTACAGTTCTGAAGATGAAGCGGTGGCAGTTGGCGGCGGCAGCATCTGAGTGCACGCCGGACCGGTGAGACCCATGCCCGGCAGGCGTCCTGGATGGGTTCTCAGGTCTTAGATGTTAGGTTTGGCTGTGATGTCTGTTTGGTATTAGGCCCAGACTATCTGCGCCCCTTCATCAGCTGGATAGAGGTGCTTACACGGCGGCTTTAGTCTTACTGTTGTATTACTTTGTAAGGTCTTGTGAGAATAATTAATAAAGTGGCCGTATGCATCGCCCAGATGGAGAGGCCGGGGGTCATCCTCCTTTTCTAAAAAAAACATCGTAAGCTTCAGCCAAATGGATGCCGAGCCCATGGAGTTCGCCGCTGACATGCATGCAGACCCTTCTCGGTCGGCCGAACATTGACGACTGCCACAAGGACGATCCATTTTATATGGAGGCGTTGGTCCAGCTTAAGATCGACGCATTGTGCGGCCTCCCGAAGGAGTCCAACTTGTCCGGCCGGCGACATGCATGACGTAGAATCAAACTTCGGCTCACCTCAGTCCACACCGTACTAGAACGCAGTGGTGCTAATGCCGAGTGCCGACGTTCAGTTCTTTCCGAGGAGCCTCGCGCTCGCACCCAACCACCCAATATAAATTACGAGGCCATTAGGGGAGCTCGCCGTGGCCAACGACGCGATGTCGCACGTCAAGCTTGATGACTGCTAGCCATAGGACTGCTAATCGTTGAGGATTTATGAACATAGTGAACTACCTAAAATGCCCCCGAATTGATAATCAATATACTAATGAAAAATTGTTGTAGTATAGGCTAATCTGAACCCTCGAATCACAAAAATGAACGGCTCCAATAGACTTGATGTACCATAGAAGGTCTCAATTTATATGATATTCTCCGTGGTTTTGTAGGTTCATACGCAAGGTGTCGCAGTTGGTAGATCTGTGGATATGTCAAAGTCCAGTGACTATGATAAACTCAAAGTTGAGCTAGACAAGATGCTCACCCCGAGGCGAGATCTCTGGCGTCCAGGGGCAATTTCCCAATCAATTCGGTGAGTAACGTGAAAATAAAGGGGGTGTTTTCAGATGGGTTTGGTTCCAATTTCAATGGCGATTTTGAGGCTTGGTACGAAGTGATGTCTGAGAATAATTCGATTGATATTTATGTTGATTTGGGGGCGAAATTTGGGGAAGAGTTGGAGTATTTGAAGGGAGGAAAGCCTGGTTGTGTTCTTCGTGCTTTGCAACCGGCTCTGCTCTTTCCTCTGCTCCCTGTGTCCTCTGCCTTTGTTTTCAGGGCCATGGCGGGCCATGGTGAGGGTGCTCTTCCCTTGCACTCAGCTGCAGGTCAGGCTGCCGGCGGCAATGCGTCAAGGGAGGTGGCGCCTTACCCTGGCCACGGGAGGGCGATAAGGACCGAAGTGTCCACTCGTACTGATCACAAGGGAGAAGTGGGTGACCCAAATGGCTTGACTTTGACGGTCACACCAGAGGCAACCATCGGCTTCTCGGCTCCGGTTGCCACTCCGTCTCTACATCGGCAGGGGAAGGAGAGGGCGAGGGTCTTGCCGGACGAGGACGACTCGCCAATCGTCATCGACATGGAAGCAGCAATGCGTGCGGTCGGCGGCATGCTGGTGGTGGGGCGTGTACTGTCCCCCTACCTAGCTGACCACAAGGCCGTCGTCAACTTGCTCAGAGGCCCGGCCGTGGCGGCTTCATGGAGAGGCTGTGTCCCAGCGCGTCACCAGCGATTTTGGCCAGTTCGTCATCACGTTCACGGAGGAGGCGGACCGGCCACGGGTGCTAAATGCTAGTCTGTGGCATTACAGGAACGATCCCGTCACCTTGGCGGACTACGACGACAAGGGGAACCCCGAGGATGTGCGCCTTGATTCCCTTAAGATGTGGGCGCAAATCTGGAAGCTCCCATTTTTCTCAAGACAAAGGACATGGGGTGGATCCTCGGTAAGAAGCTCGGCACCGTGCTCACGGTGTCGCATTGCAATCACAAGATCATCGACGAGCATCTTCGCATCCGCATCGAGCATGCAGTGGACAATCCTCTGCGGAAGTACGTCGACACAACTTGAGCGGGCAGCAGATACAAGATCAACTACGACGTCAAGTATGAAAAACTGCCCAACTTTTGTTTTTGGTGTGGGCTCCTGGGGCACACGACAGAGAAGTTCTGTAGCATCCCGAGGGAGATACGGAAGGCGTCCTTCTGCACCGACATCCGGGTGCCTTAATTTTGGAGCTCGATCCGGCAACACATCGAATTCGTTGGAATGCCGATGCCTGATGGGGTGATCAAGGAGGTGGCCAAAGTTGTACAGCAGCTAACTATCTCCGATGGAACTGAGCAGAATGTGAAGATGGCGGTGGAGACAGTGGCATCGGCTGGAGCTGGGGTAGAGGGTGCCCCAGCAACCGCTGCGGCCTCGACTCAACAAGACCTCGGTTCTCGAAACTTGGGTAAGGGTGACGGAGGCACCCCAACAGCAACTTGGGTGCCTCCGTTACTCTCAATTCGGAGGTTATCAAGGCCTCATTTGGAGCGGGGCCTCGGCTCGACCTCAACATGGATGGCCCTGCTTTGGAGGATGGTCAGGCGGGCCATGGCTGCTGTGTCGATGCTGCTGGATGCTCCAAGCTAGCGGCTGGGCAGGCTGGGCCTGTTTGCCTTGCGCCTGCGGTTGCTACGAGTAGCCATGGGGGTGCTGTCGTCGCCAGCTCTCTGGCAGTCGCTGTTGATGCTGCTAGCAGCTTTGCTGCGAACGTAGCGGACAACAGCGGGCCGTTGGTCAAGGCTGGGGCGGACCTCTACATCAACCCGGTCTGCCCTGGGAAGGAAGCGGAGAAGGGGGAGGCCTTGGGCGGCGCTTTTGGTCAGTACAGTGCTAGCCTGGGCTCTGTTCCTGCTACTCAAGGTGATGATGGGGCGGCCCTCTACTGATTCGGTTCGTTCCTGCTATGGAAAATGAAACTGCATTGGGCCGCTGGAAACGCTACCACCAAGAGGAGCAAGAAGAGCGTGCGGTGGTGCAGTTCGCTGGAGTGAAGCATGTCAAGTTTGGGGTTCCTACTCCACCCAATAGTGGCAGTGAGCTGACCGGGCGCAAGTCAGCCTTCGCTGCAATGTTACAGAGCACTGTAGGCTCCAAAAGAATCTTCTCTGAACATCAGGATCTTGTTTTTCATATGAATAGTAATAGTTCTGAGAGTGTAGATCTTAGGAGTGCTCGTAATAGTAGTGTGTGTCTTGTAAGAGAGTTTGTGGTGAGAGGGTTGAGGCAGTGCTGGGCATAGATGGTTCTATTTGTCATGTTACTGAGATAGTGGATGGGGGTGAAGAGGTGCTACACGATAGGAGGAGGGAATTTGTAGGAGAGGAAAAAGAGGTGGGTGACCCAACTAAGGAAGCTACCGGCCTTCGGGCTGCCGGTCAACTGACGGGCGCGTTTGATGACGCCTGTCAGGAGACATGAAAATGATGAGCTAGAACTGTCGAGGCTTGAGTCAGCCTCAGATAGTCCAAGAACTTGTGTGTCTCTCAAAGACGCATCGACCCAATGTTATCTTTCTTTCTGAAACTAGACAAAATAAAAAGTATGTTGAGAGTTTGCGTTATTGATTGGGCTTGAAATATGTTTATAATGTTTCTGTACAAGGTAAAGGTGGGGGCTTGGCAGTTTTTTGGGATGAGAATTATTCTCTTGAACTAAACAAGTTTGGTGATCATTTTATTAACATGTACATCAGCAATGGAGATGGATCGAAATGGAGATGTACCTTCGTTTACGGGCAACCAAAGGCGAGCCAAAGGTAGGTTATGTGGGATCTTTTGAGGCGGATAAAACCTCTTGGCACGCGTCCTTGGTTTATGGTGGGTGACTTTAACGAGGCTATGTGGCAAAAAGAGCACTTTTCTCGTCATAAGAGGTCAAATAGACTCATGGAAATTTTTTGTGAAGTCCTTTCGGAATGTAATTTATTTAATCTGAGTTTCCAAGGCGTCCCATGGACTTATAATAATAAGAAAGAAGGCGACAGAAATGTCAAGGTACGTCTTGATCGCGCGGTGGCTTGCCCTCAATGGTCTTTTTTATTCCCTCATTGCAAGGTATCTCACATTCTGAGCTCAAGATCAGACCATTGTCCTATTATTATTCATCTGTTGGGAGATCCCAAAGTTGGTAAAATTACAAAGCACTTCAGGTATGAACCATACTGGGAGAGGGAAGGGATGGCGTTGGATGATCAAGTTAAGTCATGTTGCACTAAAGGGATTCATGTGGAGGATTTGGGGGATGTTGCGAATAATCTAGATAGAGTTATGAAATCTCTACATGGATGGAGTCGAGTTCATATTGGTTATCTTCCTAAAAAACATGAGTCTGCTTGTAAAAGGTTAAATGTAATTTTCTCGTCTGATAATCAGCGTGCCATTCTGGAGAGGAAGAATATTCCCAAAGAGATGGATGAATTACTAGTGAAGTAAGAGATTATGTGGAAGCAAAGATCGTGCCTTGATAAAATGAGATGGGGGGATCGGAATACAAATTTCTTTCGTCAGAAGGCTTCTTGGAGAGCAAAAAAGAATATTGTTTCTTCTATCAGGAAGGACGATGGGTCGCTTACAGAAAATATGAAAGAAATTCAAGGTATTGCTAATTCCTTCTTTAAGCAATTTTATACTTGTGATGCCATGGTTAACCCGACTATTATTACACCACTTGTGAGACCTCTTGTTAGTGATGATATGAATGATGAGTTATGCAAACCTTTCACTGAGCAAGAAATTAGTGACGCCCTTTTCCAAATTGGGCCTTTAAAAGCTCCGGGTTCGGATGGATTTCCGGCTAGATTCTTCCAACGTAATTGGGGATTGATTAAGAATGATATTGTCCGAGCAGTGCAACAATTTTTTACTTCTGGAAGGATGCCAGATGGGGTCAATGACACATCTATTGTTCTTATTCCTAAAGTGAAGAACACCCAGTCAATGAAAGATTTTTGGCCAATCAGTCTATGCAATGTTATTTACATGATTATTTCCAAATGTCTTGTTAACAGACTGAGACCCCTATTGGATGGTATGATCTCCCCTGCTCAAAGTGCGTTCATTCCAGGCAGGTTAATTTCTGATAATGCTCTTATAGCTTTTGAATGTATGCATTCTTTGAGTACGTTAAAAGATCAAAGAGGGGAGTTTTGCGCTTACAGGCTTGATCTTGCTAAGGCATATGATCTGGTGGATTGGCATTTTTTGAGGAGTATGCTTGGCGCATTGGGCTTTACACCTATGTGGATTACTTGGATTATGACGTGTGTTACGATTGTGAATTTTGTTGTGCATTTGAATGGGCAGCTGTTGGAGACGTTCTCCCCCTCTTGTGGACTAAGGCAAGGTGATACGTTATCCCCGTACTTATTCTTGTTTGTGGCAGAAGCACTTTCATTGTTGCTCCAGAATGCGTGCATGAATGGTACCCTCGAGGATTTCAGGCTGAACAAAAATGCTCCAGGTATCTCTCATTTATTATTTTCTGATGATAGTCTATTATTCTTCAAAGGATCCATTGATCAAGCTATGACCATCAGGAATATTTTGAATATGTACAAGAGGGGGACTGGTCAGTTACTCAGTCCGGATAAATGTTCGATTATGTTTGGGAAGTCATGTAGTATGGAAAACCAAGTGTCTACAATGGTCATCTTAAAGATCACTGTGGAGGGTTTTGAGGATAAATATCTTGGCCTTCCTGTTCCTCAAGGAAGAATGAAAGCTGGTAGATTCCTGTCTACTAAGGAAAAGGCAGTGAAATGTCTTTCTGACTGGATTGATAAATATGCTTCAAGCGGGGTGAAAGAAGACCTTATTAAGTCAGTAATTCAGGCTCTCCCGGTGTACGCGATGGGTATTTTTAAATTTCCTGCTTCTCTTTGTGAGGATATATCATAGATTATAAGAAATTTTTGGTGGGGCGATGAGGAGGATAGGAGGAAACACCATTGGTTGGCTTGGAATAAATTAACGCGCGGTGAGGGTGGAATGGGCTTCAGTGACCTGAGGTTAGTTAATCAAGCTCTTCTAGCAAAACAAGCTTGGTGTTTACTGGTTAACCCGGACTCGTTATGTGCTAAGGTAATGAAGGCAAAATATTATCCTCAGGGGTATCTTCTTGACACGGTTTTTCCTCAGTCAACCTCAATGACATGGCAAGGTATTATGCATGGTCTGGAACTCCTTAAAAATGGTGTCAATTGGAGGGTGGTTGATGGAGGGAATATCAATATCTGGAGGGACAATTGGCTTCCAAGGATTTCTAGCCTCAAAATCTCTGGCAAGAAGAATAGATCAAGACTAAAATGGGTTTCAGAGTTATTCAAGAGCGGGTCTAGGGAATGGGACGATAATATCATTAGACATCTTTTTTATCTTCACGATGCGGAAGAGATATTGAAGTTGCCAATTCAATCCTCAGGGGATGGTGATTTCATTGCTTGGCATTTTGAAAAGAATGGATTTTTTTGGTGAAAAGTTCATACAATCTGGCGCTAAAGCTTAAGGATCGGACAAAGAATGGTGGGCAATCCAGTACTGCTATTAACGGAGAAAGGAGATTGTGGGATATTATCTGGAAGGCCAACATCCCATAAAAGATTAGAATCTTTGGATGGCGTGCATCATCTGATAGCCTGGCGGTTCAGGTTAATAGAGTTTTACATCATCAAGCTACCATTCACACCTTCTCTATCTATGGGGTTGAGGATGGCAGTACTTTCCACACTCTTGTTTCTTTCCCAAAGGCTCGTGCACTTCGTTTGGCATTGAGGAAAGTGTGGAATTTGCCAGGGAAGAGGCTTTCAATTATTCTGGACTTGACTAGTTACTTATTTTATTAGACTAGTTAAGTTGTTCACAAAGGGAGCACATCTTGTTTCTTTTCCGGGAGCTTGGCACTTAAGGAATGATTTGATTTTTGGAAAAGGAAAAGAAACTGTTAAAGGATCCGCCATGTTTCTGGAAAGTTATTGGTTGGCATTTTTGTCGTGTCAGCCTGCAAATGAGGTAACCACCAATTACAAAGGAAAAGAGGTGGTGGCTAGTTTTGGTGCAAGTAATATTGTTGTGAGGTCTAGAGAGGTGTGGCAGCCGCCTCCTTTTGGCCACATCAAGATAAATGTCGATGCAAGTTTTGTGGAGAGTTTAAGTGCCGCGAGTGTTGGGATGGTGACCAGGAGCTGTACGGGTGATATCATTGTCTCATCTCGGGACTTCAGTGGGTTATGCTCTGGTGTGGATGAAGCGGAGCTTCGAGCATGCCTAGCTGGGCTTTATATCGGTATTTCACTTAACATGTCTATTATTTTGGATACTGATTCTGCCTTCGTGGCTTCTTTCCTAGCAAATGAAAGTTGTGACAGATCCTCGCTCATAGACCTCAAGAAGGTAGCACTTAGCATCATTAGGCTTCTGGGGAAACTTGAAGTTGTCAAAAATAAATAGAAGGGCCAATTCAGTAGCGCATGAGATTGCTAAATTTAGTTTCGATAATAGATGTGATGGTTTTCTTTTTAATATTTTTCCACCCTGTGTGGCGCGTGCTGTTATGAACGATTGTAATGATGTTTTAATTAATTAATATGTGGACAGGTGTTTTTCAAAAAAATTGATGGTGAATTAATGTCTTCAAATTGAGGCAGATTGTGTATACTCATAATTAGGGTTACATGATGCTGGTGGGAGATGATCCGTGGGAGTAAGCCATCTACCTTGGTGCTTTCTTTGGTATATATGAAGCAAAAAGCCCCTTCCTATTAATACATGTTTTACAGTAGTTGGCATTATTTACAGCCGTTCGTTTGCCTCAATCTAACGGCACACACATGCGTAGTACTCGGTAGTACCCAGACGAAAGTATTCAAAAGTACTGGCCGGTACTAATGACAATGTGGGGACACGTTTTCATCTAGGGGCTTTTTAGGTATAGGAAACTAATGACAATGTGGGGACACGTTTTCATCTAGGGGCTTTTTAGGTATATGAAAAATTAATTTGCCGGCCCATCCCGTCCAATGCTAAACCGTTGCTCCTCTCGTTCAATGGAAAACCTCCGCCATCGTCCTTCCCCTCACCCATCACCATTACAACCGCGGCATCTACTCCCTCTCTTGCATTCCAAGTCCACCGCAGCCTTCTCCTCCTTCTCGCGGCCGCAACTTTGCTCTTCTCCTCTTCCACATCCCACCCCCATCTTCCATCCACGCAAGAACCTCAATGGAGGAGTAGATCGCCAGCAGCGAGAATGCCTACTTCGTGAAGATCGCCGGCGGCGACCAGGTCAAGATGGCCAGGTTGACGGAGATTCGTTCTAGGTTTAACAACACAAGGCAGATGAACTGGATGGTAATGGCCACTTTCAGGGAAATGACATCCAGGGAGAAGAAAAAGCTCCCCCCCCCCGCCCGCACAACCGATGCACAAGATCGAGATCCTCCTGTGGGCGATGGAGCAGGCCAATTCGTCCAACCCGTGGGACAGGCGCAGGTGGTGGGCGTTCAGATCCAGGGTAGAGCATCCATTGGATCAGGAACCCATGGTGCACGAGGTGCCGTTGCAGATTGTGGAGTCTCCAACCGAGTCGGAGATGACTCGGAAGCGCAAGAGGAGGACAGTAGTCGCGACTTCGCTTCCCCGCCGTTCTCCACGCTTCCCTCGCTGCTCTCCTCGTCTGAACGGCGGCCGTAGCTATGTTTAGGGTAAGATTGCTGAATTTCATTCATCATTACTTGCCACTGGCTTAATTTGATTCTCTGCAACATGTTCTTGCTACCTGTGTACTTGAATCTGTAGCCTCTGGATGGCAACTTAGTTTGATCAACCAGGCTAGAATGAGTCTAGGCATGTAGCATTGCTATGTTTACTTGCTATGTTTACTTGCTATGTTTTGATGTGCTGGAGTGGTATCCATGATAGGAAATTTTGTCTGTCACCTCAAGAGTTGTGTTCAAATTACGTGATTGAAAGTGCGTTATATCGACTAGAGGGGGGTAAATAGGCGATTTTTATAAATTCTTCACTGAGGAATTTGCTGGTGAGGAAATTCCTAAATTAAGAACTACTAGCAGTGGAATAAGTACTCATAAGTAAACATAACAGGATACAAGCATAGTCATCATGGCGAGATGAAGACAAACACAGAGTACAGAAAGCGTAAAGACAGGATAACACAAGAAAGAAGACGGACAGACTGAAGAAATTGATCTAAGGAAACTGAGAAAGTCTTCAGTCAAAGTCTTCAAACAGATATGAACAAGCACACAACAATAGACATGAGGAAATGAAAGAGTTGAGGAAATAGAACCAGGAGGCTTGGTGAAGACAATGATTTGGTAGACCAGTTCCAACTGCTGTCTTAGTTGTACATCTGGTTGGGGTGGCTGAGTATTTAAACTCGAGGACACCCAGTCCCGGACACACAGTCCTCACCGTATTCTCCTTGAGCTAAGGTCACACAGACCTTGCCCAATCACTCATGGTAAGTCTTCAGGTGACTTCCGAACCTTCACAAACTTGGTCACTCGGCGATCCACAATTTCTCTTGGATGCTCTAGACCTTGACGCCTAACCGTCTGGAAGAAGCACAGTCTTCAATGGAAACAAGTGTAGGATCCACGCAGGATCAATCTCTTCAGTGATGCTCAATCGCTTAGGGTTTGTAGGTGTTGGGTTTGGGTTTACCTCACTTGATGATTTTCACTCAAAGTACTCGGAGGATGGGATGCTCTCAAATGACAAGTGTCAGTTTCTCTCGGAGTAGCAAACTAGCTAGTGGCTGAAGGGGGCGGCTATTTATAGCCTAGGGAGCAGCCCGACATGATAAAACATAAATGCCCTTGTCTGATATGACCGTTAGGTGGGTAGATATTTTGGAACCGCTGGCGCATAGCATAGCAACGGTCGGAATTTTGACTATCAAAATCCTCAGGGCTATCATGTTCCTCACTATGTAGGTAATTCACACTGGTGAATTCCTAACTCCTCAGTCAGAACAAATTCCTTAGAGACCAGAAGAACTTCGTCTCTGTCACTGAAGAATATGACTGAACTATATGAGATTTCCAATGGCTTCACTCGAAGGGATTGGTAGGTGTAGGATTTTGAGTTGAGCATCACATGGAAATTTTTCCTTAGTATTTCCTCAACCCCCTTTAACAGTACGGTGTTTCCTATGACTCAAGAAAGAGAAAATGAAACTACGAAAATAAAAGTCTTCACGCTTCATGTTCCTCGAATGAATACCAAGTCTTCAAGGTCACACCAATTTCTTCACTTTCAATGTCCTCAAAAAGTCTTCGGATATCCAAAGTCTTCAGACGAAGAACTTCATTTTTAGGGGTCGACTTTCTCTGTAGATATCAAACTCCTCATAGACTTATAGACCTGTGTACACTCACAAAATGCATCAGTCCCTTAACCTATAAGTCTTCAATACACCAAAATCGCTAAGGGGCACTAGATGCACTTATAGTGATGCAATATGTGTAAATTGAACTACTAAAATATTTTGGATGCAAGAAGTGCCTCCAGACAAGTTCAGCACACAGTTTTAGAGTGATAGACTCTGGGTTGACACTGCAATATTTCAATACTGCAAGTACAGTAGATAGTTGTAGGCATTGAAATATTTCAGTACTGACCGGTTCACACTGAAATATTTTAGTAGTGCAATTGTAGTACACAAGGGTACACACTGAAATATTTCAGTAGTGCAATGCAATTTCAGTACACATGGGTAGACACTGAAATATTTCAGTACTGCAGTTTCAGTACATGCACACAAACCCCTGAAATAATTCAGTACTGCAGTTTTGGTACACGCACGCAAACCCTAAAATATTTCAGTGTAGCAGTTTTAGGACACGAGCGTAGCCACTGAAATATTTCTGGGGTGCTGTTTCAGTACAAGCAAGTAGCCGCTCAAATACTTAGGTGGTGCACTTTCAGTACACGCACATACCCACTGAAATATTTTAATGGTTCACTTTTAGTAAACGCGTGTACCAACTGAAATGTTTCAGTGGTGCTGTTTCAGTACACGCATGTAGCAAATGAAATATTTCAGTGGTGCTGTTTCAGTACACACACACAGGTAGCCACTGAAATATTTCAGTAATGCACTTTCAGTAGAGAGATGTAGACACTGGAATATTTTAGTAGTGCCTTGTCGGTGATCTTGCATCAAAATATTTAGGGCTTCCTAATGATTTAACAAAAAACTAGACATAAGCAGTGAAATAATTTTAGTAGGGATGTTGGCTTACTCATGTTGCCATGTTGTACAACCTTTTGCTTCACTTCCTGTAAGTGCTTCTTGCATGTGCTATGGCCTACATGCTGTTTACTCTCATCACAGCAGTGATTTTGCATCTTGCAAAGGTCTTACTACTTCAACATTGACTTCTATGAACTTTGTATTCAAATTTGTATCCTCCTACAGTTGTTGTGACAGATTTCCTTGGCATCTTCAAATTACCTTACTGTCATTTTTCCAATACCAACTGTATCCAATCTAAAATTTTTAGTTACTTATATGCTACAGGTGGAATCATGGATAGGTTGCTAAAGATGCTGCGCCTCACAATATAATGGTCCCTTGGTCAACCTCAACATCAAAAGTTGTTTTGCATTTCTAGTTGTCTCAGTATTTCATGTGATGTATTTGAATACCAGAAGTTGTTATGCATTAGAAATTCACTCAGATAATCGTAGTACCTGCAGTCTGTGATTTGTGTTATTTGTTTTGTATGTGTGGGATCAGAATCTAATACAGTTCTGATTCCTGTTTTCATGGCCTTGATGCTAAGTTAAGTACATGCTGGTCAGAATGATAAGAGGGAAGGGTGGCGCTGGTGGGAAATATTTTAGGCTTTTACCGTCATGATAACCCTAGAAAATTAATAAAAACGTCAAAAATCAATGGAACTAGTCATGGATGCTTCTCATGTTGGTACAAGGGTGTAGAAAGAATATAGGTCCATTTGAAGCATGTCGAGAAAAACCTGTCCTTCCACACAGACCCTTACCTCCTACCCGAACAGCCGCCGGTGAAGGACGTGAATTTTTGGCCATGTTAAGAATGACACCAAATTTTTCCTTGTTGTGGGCATGGCCACCCCAGTTGATCGACAACGTGCACTTTTCACATCACCTCCGAGAAGTATTTTAAGCATTTAATTGTATTAGAAAATCCATACAAATGCCGACAACCTTACGAAACTATTCATGCTTCTTACTCATGTTGATACAAAGAAGTAGAAATTATTTGGGTCCATTTACATCATGTCCGGCAAAGTTTATTTGTATGTGTTCTCCGTGTGTGTGAATGACATGTGGGATCCAAATGTACAAACCACATAGGCAAAAAAGAGGTTGCTAAACTGCACGACGGATTATCGAACCAAGGGCATTAGTATGTGATTGGGAGGGTGTTTCCGCTAAGCTCATGATGCATTTTGATACAAATTACATGCCCTCAGATTTAAGAAATTCATTTATCATATTTGTCATGTGTAACCACTGCTGGTGTCCATGTATCAGCAGTTTGAAGGGCGGCGCGGCGCAAACCGCACGTGAGGTGCATGGCACGGGGCAAACCGCACGCGTCCACACTGTGGAAGGCTCTGGTAGGTGAGAGAAATCACCCCACTCGTCCCCTTGGTAACTCCAAGAGTCAGCCGCATTCATTTTCTTCCACAAATCAGGTAGAAAACCCTCGTCCTCTCCCACTCCAGCAATACCACCTCGTCCTCTCCGAAACTCTCCTCCCTTCCTCACCACTCCACTCCTCTCCTCCCTTCCAACACGTCCCTCCTCCTCTCGTCGACCAACGATGAAGCGTGGTCGTGAAGATGCGGCAGACGAGCCGGAGGTAACCATCAGTGGAGAGCACTCTGCTGCCGTGGCTGCCGCCACGGTTGCAGCGGCTGAGTCCGTCGTAGCGGCGACGGCTGGCGGTGCAGCAACTGCTGTGCCTCCCCCTGCTGCCATCCCAGCCGACGAGCAACCAGACGGAGCCTATGCACGAGAAGGTCAGGGAAGATATGGAGGAGGAGAAGGCGAGGCTGAAGTGCGAACTCTATGACAGAATCGAGGAGGAGTTCTACAGGGGGGAAGACGTGGACAAGATAGAGTTCAAGATGGCTGTGAATCCCAGGAAGGGCAGCGACTTCGACAAGGATTCCATCGATGAGCAATCGGAGGTACTTCTCTTGTTTTTTCAAATTTGTTTTTCCTTCTAGTACTCTGGTTTTTTCACCTTCAAGTACTCTGTTTTGTCATGGCATTGGGGTTTTCCTTCAAGTGCTAGTTCAAAGGATCTAGCATAGATTTTCTTGCATAATGAATGGTTTTTGAATCTGAATCATTTGCCCAGCCATAATGTTTGCGTGCATGTAGGATTGTAGGGATCTAGCATATATTTTCTTGTTGGATGGCAATTTTAAAATCTGATTCATTTTCTGATTCGAATAGACTGAAGAGAAAAAAACCTAGTATATGATTCCATAACGGCATGCTTATTGACTAATCAAACTTACATCATTCACAAGAGATACATGAATGAAAGAAGTGGGGAGGGACCTATAGAGAGGAACAAAGTTGCCATATGATTTAGAGAGGAACAAAGTTGCCATATTGATCTCTTCAAACACCACCCGTCGACTCATCTCCTTCTTAACAATCATATGATGCATCTACATTCAATTTAATTGGTAAGAATCCTGTTCTGACCACTTGATTATTTCTTTGGCAACCCCTGTTTTTCATGAAACTTTTCCTTTTCTGGCAATTGGTCTGCCTTGTTGCATCAGGACGGAACCAATAACTTGACCTGACTAGTAATCACGCACGTGCACATGCACATGTACCCCATTAAGGATGCATATGTATTTTCCATTAAATGGAAGGGCATTACCTACCGGTCTTAGTATACACATCAATGAATAATACACATGTAATTGCATAGCAGTAGCACATGTGTTTGCAACTCTCTGAAGTTCTGTCCTATCACCCTCTCAATTTCACACAGATCAAATAAGATAGTATGTCAAAAGTTGGTGACAGGGCCTTTGAAGTAGGCGTAGAAGGGCTGGCCTTGAGGCCGGCAGTAGCACAAGACAGGAACAACATTCCTTCGCTTCATTATTTGCTCAATATTTTTACCTTGAAGAGATAATTATGTTCTCAGACCGGTGCTCCCCGGGGGACTTGACGTGTCACCCATATGTGGCATGATAAAGATGCTATAATTGTTAGGAAAACCTCTGAATTTTAATAGATGCCAAGAGATCAAATGAAAGAACATGTAGAACGAAAATATCAAAACAAACCATCATGAAGTTACAGTACTACACTAAATGTGTACAATGGAGGAAATATGACACATACTATACTACTAACAAAAAGCGCCAATATTGTAACCAGATGATGCAATAATCATCATGAGCTAAGAAGTGGTGATGGGACAAAATGATCAAACTGTGCATCATTTACCTATGCATGTATATTCTTCAACCAATATGTTGTCTATGCAATATACACAAAATAATAATCTGATTTCTTTATCAGCATGGTACATATTGTGTCTATCATCTTAACACAAAACACTACAATATATGAATAAATATATTGCAAGATTGACATCCTTTAGATTGCTACCTAAAAATATGGTTGAGTTTTTGTACTGTTGGCAAAAGGTGCAACTAAGCAGAGAATCATATACAAGGATATATAATCCTATTGACTCTGCAATACTAGGACAATGAAATGGTGAAAGAAACTCATGATCTACAGGGTCTGCAGTTGCCTCAATCTGTGAAGGTCCTTAATCAAAAGCAAACTGCACTGGTCCTATATATGGCAATGTGAAAAGCATACCGGTTAGAAATCATTATTTTATAGAATCTCACATATGTCTTTTCCTTTCTAGCTCCTTTCTCCTGTTTATTTGACAACCCCTGTTTATTTCTTTGACAACCCCTGTTTTGCTGGCAACCCCTGTTTATTTCTTTGACAACCCCTGTTTTGCATGACAACATTTCCTCTTCTAGCAATTGGTCTGCCTTGTTGCATGAGGGCAGAACCAATAACTTGACCTGATGCATCTGTTTAAAAAGTAAATGATAGTGTTAAATAAGGCAAATCCATAACAAGAGCAGTTACCAGACAATTCTTCAATGTTGTGAAGGCCTCAATTTGAAGCCTCAATTTGAGGCCTCAATTTGAGCATCTGACCACTTGAATGAATGTTTTTTTAAACAACATGCCCTAAATACTCAACTTGTATTTGTGAAACTAGAATTCAATTTCTGAATCTTTTTTTAGACAACTAGAACTCAATTATGTATGTGCATATACGCCTTATTTCCAGCAAATAGATAGTTGTCATGTTACACGTCTGTACTTTTCAAACATTCTAATTAAGAGCAATGTAGCAGAATAGATTAACTGAGTTCTTCTTTGTGTACTAATTCATAGGAGGATGACGATGATGTGGGGTATGACATGGATAGCAGGCACAGCAAGAGCCGCTACATCATGAGGCAGCTGGTTGCTGGAAAAATCAAGTACCGTTTCTATGGGAAGCTTGGCTGCTCCTTCTGTGGCAAGGCGATCAAGGGCGGCATAAATGGCTTGATGTACCATGTCGTCACCATTGGCAACTCCTACAAGAGGGATCAAAAGGCCAGTACTCTGGCTAAGCATGCGGCCTACGGGCGCTTCCTACAGATTATCAAAGTCAATGAGCCTTACTACATCCCGCCGCGCCGCCGCTGAATACGGGAGACAAGTGATGTGCTGCTAGACTCCTGCTGCTGCCCCAGGACCGCCATGTCCTTTTATGTTATCGGTATTCACTGGTCGACTCTAAAACTTATGGTCTATGGTGTGTAAGAACTTATGTCCTATGGTCTATGGTGGGTCTGAACTTATGGTGTGCGGTGGTTAAGCAGCCGTTTATCTAAGTGTTTGCTACTAATCTGCTTAAGTGGTCTAAGTTATTATTAGTACTATGTTGTTGATGCATGTTAGGCATTGTACAATGGTAGATGCTAAGGGTGGTGGTTAGAAAAATAAACTGGGTTTTTCTGAAGCACCATTGCCTATTTGTACAGGACAGACGCCTAGTTAAGCGTCTACCCTGTACAAATAAGCACCGGTGCTTAAGAAAATCCTGGTTTATCTCTCTAAACACCTCGCCTAATCACCTAGCATTGTACAAGGCCATAGCAACTCAAGTATCGTACGGTGGTCTATGTTATGTTTGATGTGTTAATTATGTCGTTCTAGAATCGTACGGTGATGCATGCTAGGAACTCTACTACTATGACTGGTAGTTATAGCTTGGCATGATTTTGTTCAGTTTATAACTCAGGATGTTCCAGTCATATCTATGAACAGTTACAACTGAACTATGAATTAGTTTTTGCCAACAGTAAAGCATGCAAATGATTGACAATTCTACCTATTGCCAATTGAAGCTTTGTACTAAGGATGAATTAGTTATTGCAATAAGTAGAGGATGCTCATGTTTCCCAAAAGTGCCTGTTTCCACTTTCTAGAAAGAACTGAACATGTAACAAATTATGCCAAGAGTAGAGCGTGAGCATGAACATGTATCAGTTGCTGCTTCCTATTTGTGTTTGAATGGGCTCAACATATCTGGTGATGGTTTAGGGTGTCTGCGTGACCGTGATGATAACTCTGGATGTCCAGCCATATCTATGACCAATTATAACTCAACTATGCATTAGTTCTTGCCAAAAGTAAAGCATGCAAATGATTGCCAATACAACCGTATTGCCAATTCAATTTTTGTACTGAGGATACATTAGTTATAGCAGTAAGTAGAGGATGCTCATGATTGCCAAAAGTACATGTATCCACTTTATGATAAGAACTGAACATGTATCTAATGATGCTAAAAGTAGAGCATGAGCAAGATCGTGTATCAATTGTTGCTTCCTATTTGTGTTTGAATGGGCTCAACATAGCTGCTCATGGCTCTGCGTGACCGTGATGATAAAAAAACATTTGTTTGGCTATGGTCTTGCTGTCAAGTTTAAGTTTGAGTTCTTCGAGGCTTTTCTCCATTACGAAGACTTTTATCTGAAACTGACATTGCTGGCTCGGATGCAATGATGCAAACCGGGTCAATTAATCTGAAGACAATATTTAAAAGATGTATAACAAAATTACAGTCAACTAATATTAAAAAAATAAGTGGGTCATTTAACATATGATCCACTTATGAGTTTAAGCACACAACCAAGTTGGTCATGCATAAAATAAGCGCAGTTTAACAAGGGTATCCAATTGCTTAACCACGTGAAGTTGTGCAAAACCTAGGAGGGTTCAACTACTAAAGGAGCGGCCGACAACGATTAAAAAAAGCTACAATCAGGAAATACCTTCTCTCGGAGACGACGGCACGGAGGTGATGTCCGCGGATAGTGTGTGGCAAACTAGAAGTGACCCTATAGCGTGGTACACGGCGGCAAGGATAAACGGAGGGGGCGGCGAGAAGAACACTGAAGTCCGACCCCTCATGGCGGTGGGCGGTGGCCGGCGACTCCTGTAATCCGTGTGAACCCGGCGTCTCCGGTCTGATCTTGCAACAGTCGTGGGAGCTGCCGGTGGCACGGCCGGGTGGTTACAATGAGACGTTGTAATTGCGGGATTTAGGGAGGGGTGGGCCGCGTGAGTTATGTGAGATTCCAATAATATCACAATGATATCCCAAAAAATCTAGTAAATATTGTCCTTGTTTTTTAAGTATTAAAAACGGTTTTCTTGTGTAGCATATTCCCTAAAATGCCATACGTGACAAAACTTGCAATAAATGCCATACATTGTAGTAATGACCGAAAAAATCCCGCATGTGACGAAACTTTCAAAATTTGTTGAAGATGGTTGAAACATGGCAAGTATCCCTAACATGGCCATGACTTGTCACCCTAAAATGTTGGGTTGGTTTCATAAAGGTGAGAAACCGAGCTAGTGCTCTCGGGGTGGAGACATGCTATCCCCGAAAAGCGCGTTCTAGAGAACCTACTTGCGTATACATGCACTAACGATCCAAATTTTTCTGCATCGAATCCCATGACCACATAGAGCATGCATGCATATTCTTTTCATGTTGGGCAAAATTTTGAATGTTTTCACATATACGGAACGAAGATGACCAGTGAACGGCTCTCGGGAGGTTTTATAATTTTTTTAATTTGGATGTGGTGACATGCGTGGGGGGGAGGGGGTGGTGACATGCTAGGTTTTCAAGGTTTTATAATTTTTTTAATTTTTTTAAATTTATTCTGCCCTGTAGACTAACTGATCAAAACATCGGTCTACACCTTAAGAGGGAACTGTAGGAAAACAAATTCCAAATTTATTTCATAGACATGTTTGGCTCATCTATTTGAGCATGTAGAACAAATTTGGGTTGATTTGGAGGTGGTGAAAAAATTCATCTTTTTTCGACCACCTCTAAATCACCTCAGTTTTGCACACATGATCTGTAAATAACAATGTTTGTCACATGTATGTCATAATGTAAAACAAATTTGGTTTGATTTGGAGATGGTCTACAAATTAACTGCAATATTTCAAATTTATTTTAAAATTAAAATTTAATGATGCAAGGTTTTACCTGTTTTTCAATTGTTTTCAAACTTAAACTTTTTACATGTCCAAGAAAGGCAATGTGGCAAGGTTTTAAATGTTTTTCATTGTTATCAAACTTAAACTTTTCACATAAGACACGTGTACATAAAAAAAGGAAGTGTTATTTTAGTATAAGTCAACATGTCACATAGGCAAAAAAAGATTTTATAGAAAAAAAAGCACACCTACCTAACATGATATTTCACACAGCACGGCCCGCATACGACTACAAACCCAGTGATATGGCCCAGGATGCAGGCCCGTGGTGGACTAAACTCAGACGCATGCGCACCCTGCAGTGCACACAGAGCGCGGTTGCCACGACGGACTGCAACTGCGCCCCGCCACTACCCCCACGTCCTAGACGAACCGCCTCCCCCACGTCCCCATCCCAGGCGTGAAAATCCCCAAATCGACTACATCACTGCCTCATTCTGAGAACCTCCATTTCCGCTTCCATCTCTTCTACAAACAACCCACAACCTACAAACCTCCATAGTCGCATGAGGAGGGCAATGGCGGAGGAAGCGTCTGCCAAGCGTCATTGTGGCCAGACGTCCGACCAGAGCAGCAACCTCGACGTCGTTCACGTTCCCAGTCAGAAGCGCGAGTACACCATAACCCTCAAAGGGGTTGATCTCTGCGGCAAGGAGACACTAGAGGTCGTCTGCACCAGCGTACCAGACAAGGCCGACGAGATGATCGGTAGGATCAGGAGGAGCGCCTGCGGCTCGTATCCTCACATCATCGGCGTTGATGTCGAGTTCACCAAAGAAGATGAACCTCCGCAGATGTCAGCAGTTCTGTAGTTAAGCATGGAGGGTCTCTGCCTCGTGTACCACATCGCTGTGGCCATAAAATGGTGAAAAATCCTACTCATTCACCCTCTTCCATTCATCAATACTGCTCCCTCGAATGTTCATTTGACTAGTTTCCTACTAGATGTACTAGTGTAGTTTGTGAAAATGGATGCACTAGTGCAGTTCCTCAAAGTAGATGCACTAGAGTTTGTTTGGAACCTGATGCACTTGATTAGTATCTGAAATTGTTGCACAAGATTAATTTGTGAGCTTGATGTACCAGTGTATTTTCTTATCTTGATTCATTAGTGTAGTTTCTGAACTTCATGTAGTGAAGTAGTTTCTGAACTTGGTCTGGTGTTATTTTTACCACCAAAAAAACTTAAGAACTTGGTGAAGCAGAGGTATATGTTATTTTATTCAACAAAATAAAACTAAACTGTCACTAAGAAAGCAAATAGCTCATTGACTCAACTATATATTCCAAAAAGAAAAATAAGATGGTGTACTTGATTTTAATTTCAGAACTTTGTGTACTAGTTTCTGAAGTACATTCATCCATGACTTATACTGTATAAGCATCTACTCCATGTATTCATCACTTGTAAACCGTAAAAAACACAAGATTAAATCTTGAAAAACAAACACTAGTACTCCATGTATTCATCACTTGTCTCTCCCCTAGCAGGCCAAATCTCCTCAAAGCGTTCCTACAGGAGGAGAAGTTGTTCACCTTTGCCGGTTTCAGCATTCAGAATGACAAGGACAAGGTGAAGATGTCTGGTTTGGAGATAAACCCCAACAAGCATATCGACATTCAGCGCAACTGGAGAGTTCCATACAACGGAAAACAGTACGACTCCTTGGTTGATGTTGCAGCCAACGTCATCCACCCATTCTACAGCAAGATGAAGAAGAAGATCGACAAGAAGGCGGACCATAAACTGTGGGGGGACAGCCCACTGCCAAATTACCTCATCGAGTACGCAGCAATAGATTCATAAGCCACCTACAAGTCGTGGAAGATAATCAACAACATCAAAACAGGTCTGGAAATTTCAAAAGAGCACGAAGAGGACCCCTACTACCACTGCCACTATGTGGGATGAGGAGACATCAAAGTCTGCCTTCGTGTTGCTTGCGCTTGTGCTTGTCCTTTATCTTGTTGTTTGTAATTTGTAGTTTGCTTTTCTTGGGTTAAACCAGCTTGTTTATGTCATGTGTGTCAGAGTTGAACTAGTTTGTTTATGTCCTGTTTGTTAGGGTTGAACAAGTTTGGTTATGTCATCAAGTACATAGTTTGCTTATCTTGTTAAATAAGTTTGCTAGCTTCCTATTTTGTTTATCCATCAAAACAAAAATTCAAGTAAATTGTGAATGGAACTCTGCGGCTGCTCTTCAATACTCCCTCCGTAAACTAATATAAGAGCATTTAGATCACTATTTTAGTAATCTAAATGCTCTTATATTAGTTTACAGAGGGAGTACTATAGTTATCAAAGGAACTAATCATAGAAGGTTGTGCCATGTGTAGTTTGGGTTCAGAATTGTATGGAAAAGAAAACAATTAGTACAGTTAGAGCTAAACTCCATTAACTGAACCTACGAAAAAGGGTCCCCCAACCCCCCCAGCTTTATACTATAAAGCAACAGCACCAAGCATCCAACAACAAGTCAAGACAGATTCAAGTTCAAGGAAGTCTCAAAACAAGCCCCAAACATAACAAGTTCATTTCACATCGATACATGGCCCATTTACTGAACCTAGATATATATATAGATAGGTACGGTAATACACGACAAGTACTCGGAAACATGAGCTAACATACCAAGTTCATTACACATCGAAACATGGCCCAGCCAGTTCTAAATGAGGTTGATGGTGATCATCATCCTCAAGTCACAGCGACGGGTGTTCGCAAGAGTGAGTAGGATGCCCTGACCTACCCAAAGATTCTTGCCATGAAGGTAATTCTTCCACCCCGCCTGATTGAAGATAGTGCGACCGTCCGTGTCCACTGCGTAGGCACATGTGGTGATGGAGCCCGTTCTGGTAAGGCATAGTCTAGCAGCCATGCCTTCTTCATCCGGCTCGATGCCACAACTATCAGATAACCTCTTAGGTAATTTCTGAAAACAGTTGATATGATATATGAGCATGTCACGTGCAATTATCAACAAACCATACACTTCAAGACACATATGTCACATCACATCACTACACTACACACTAATCATCAAATTACTATAGTAATTGTCAGGGAAACTGATCCACGAACACCTATGGGACCGGCGGGCCGAGCCCCTTTCGGTTCAGCGGGGGGCGGAGGTCGCACGAAGAGCGGATCGAGGCAGTGCACACGAGCAGTTTACCCAGCTTCGGAGCTCTCCGGAGAGATAATACTCCTACTGCTGCTTGTTTGTGTATTCAGTGTTCTTGCTTGAGAGCGATCTCAGCTACAAGACCGAGCGTGGGAGCGTTTCTAGCTTCGAATGAGTCGAACCTCCTCTACGTTGCGCATGGGCCTCTTTTTATATGCTCAAGGGGTCACCGACAGGTGGCAACGTAGATGAAGGGTAAAAATGGAAAAAGAATGTGGTAGGTACAACTACCTATACTGTAGACACAGTGTATCATACCTAACCCTGACGGCAGGGGACAAGGGCATTAAATGCCCGTCTGTGTCATCTAAACAGTGCAGGAAGAGACCGTCAGGGCGCCACCGATCGCCACGATGGCCTTCTTGTCAGCGCCGCTTGCCACCGTGCACCCCTGGATGCACAGCCTCCTGCCACGCGTGCCCGGGAGGGCCCCTGAGCGACACGCGGGTGGATGTGCTGGAGCGCGGGTGCGGTGTGGCCGCTTGCCGCGGCAAGTGCCTTGCCGCGGTCGTCGTCTTGTCGGGCCCGGGAGCTTGTCGCTCACCGTCCCTTGCCGGGACGCGTGGCGCGTCGCGGCAAGCTTTCCTGGGATGCCATGTCTGGCCTTCCCGGCAAGCTCCTCTTGCCGGGGCCTTGTCTCCTTGGCTTGAATACTTTGTTCTTGAATGGCTTCCCGGCAAGCTCCTCTTGCCGGGGTCTTGTCTCTTAAGGAGTCACGGAGGATCTTGGCGGTGACCCGGCGAGCCTTGCCGCAGGGTGCTACAACTGCCCGTGCACAAGTTCGAGATACTAGGGTACCCCTACTCTAGTATACCGACAGGAGCCCCCGGGCCACACACGGTGCCGAGCGCTGTTGGGCCAGGCCCAAAACAGGGCACAGGCACACGCGGCCTGGGTCGTGCCATTTCCTACTCCGCATCCACCGCGCCCTCCCGAACGGCACGCGTTGAATGCGACGTCATGGGAGAGATCGTGGGTGAATTCTTTATTCGAAAAAGCGTAACGTCCGCCTCCTCCCTCTTTATAAGCAGAGGAAACAAAGGCAGTTGCTCACTTCGCCGATTACTACTCCAAAATCTCCGCCGCTCCCCCTTTCTCCAAGGTTGAAAGAGAGCAGCGCTCCGCCCCCCATCTCCGCCGTCGCCACCAACACCGTCGATCTCCTCCACCACCTTCGCCATGGCTCCGAAGACCGGGAAGGTCGCGAAGTCGGCCGAGGCGCTGCGGCTCGAGGCGCTGCGAAAGGAGCGGGCCACTTTCCCCCCGAGCTCGACGCGGTGGGGCTGAGGCAGTGGTTCTACCTTTTCTGGTCGACGGAGACGCGTGCGCATCCGCGCACGAAGGTACTCTCCGCCGCTGCTTCGAAACGGGCTCCATACAGGTACCCCTTCTTCCCGCTGTTCTTCTATTGTTGTCTCTGTCCGCCCTTCTCGGAATTTTTCTGTGACATCATGAACACCTACGGGTTTCATCTCCTTGATTTCACCCCCAACGCCGTCTTGACCATGTCGGTTTTCGCACATCTCTGCGAAAACTTTGTCGGAGTCCACCCAAACGTAGCCCTTTTCCGCCATTACTTCATGCCCCGGGTCGAGAGAGGAGAGCCACTTTCCGGGGGAATCGCCTGGATCTCGAGGGCCGGCAAGAAGGAGGCGTATCTAGAGGGGGAGCTCCGCAGCAAGTGGGAGGAGTGGAGAGCTGAGTGGTGTTGGATCATGGAGGAGGACCCGCAGCCATTCACCGCCTTGCGCCAAGTCCCAGTAGTGCGCGGCAACGATTGGAGCAGCCTGGCCCCGGAGGACGCTAGGCTGAAGATCGCCGTCACCAGAATCCTGCGCCTCAGGGTTGCCGGGTTGACTGTGGGTGCCATAGGCGCAGACTTTCTCCGCCGCCGCATCGCCCCCCTGCAAGAGAGGAGGAGACCCGCTTGGGAGTTTGGCGGTCCGGCAGATGTCATGAGGCTGCGCCCTGGCCTCAATTTCAACTTCACCGTGCTGGATCTGGATGCGATGCTCAAGCAGCTGTTCAAGCATGATCCCCAACATCCAGAATGGTTCAGGTTGCCGGTGGGGGTCGTCCCGCTGTGCAACAATTCTTCCCTCGACCGCATCCGCGCGATGATGCCGCAGTGCGACTCGCATGGTCTTGTCCCAACATGGCAAGAGCCAGCCGACGAAGTTGTGCAGCAATTCTTCGACGGACTGGTGGAGGTGGCGGTCCGCGCCGACGAGCAGAGGAGCCTCACCCGCGACACTACCGAGGAGGAGATGCAACGCATCACCACCAGGGCGGAAGAGGCGGCGGCAGCTGCTGCCGCGGGTGAGTTCGGGTTCACCGTGGAAGAGGCAGAGGCAGAGGCGGCGGCAAGCCTTGCCGAGCGAGAGTGGATTGATGGCGAGGAAGAACTTGCCGCACTGGAGGTCGAGTCAAGCGAGCCCGCCGAGGGTGACCCCGCCGAAGGTGCGAGCGGCCCGCCATCTCCAGGCCACTTGCCGCAGGCGGAGCCCACGGCGCATCCCCCAGCTCAACTAAGAAGGCGCCTTCACTGGGGCGGGGACGCAGCGGGGCGGCAAAGGAGTCAACAGCCGACGCGCCGCGCGACACGCTCCACCGCGACAAGCGATGTTGCCGCGGGAGCGCCTCGTACCGCTGCGGCAACTGGAGCAGGATCTTCCTGCGCCACCGCCACCGTGCCCGCCAAGCGGACAAGGGATCCTACTCCTCCGCCTCGTCGCGCCGCAGGTGGTCCGGACTTCGACCTCTCCGCGCTTAGCTCCAACGAGGAGGAAGAAGAGTAAGACTTTTCTGCTGTACTTGTAGTTCTTTCAATTTTGTAGCTTTATCTTGTATCTGACTTGCTTCGATCTGAACCTGTCCCTTTTCAGGACGTTGGCTCAAAGAGCGGCGAAGAGGGCCATGGTTCCGGTGGTTATCATCGAGGACGAGCCCGTCGAAACAACAGGGAGGGGCGCCCGAGACCACCTTGCCGGACCCGGCAACTACTCCGCGAAGCAGCCCCCAGCGCAGCCCCCAGCGTAAGTGCATGGTTTACTTTCTGCTTTTGGGCGCGCACGGGTGCTCTTTCCTTTGCTAACATCTAACTGTGGGCTTGTTTTTGTAGGAGCAGAACAGCTTCACGAGGAGGGCTCGGAAACCGCCTCCGACGTGCCATCTGCTTCCTGTACACCGCCAAGGGAGGATTCCCCGGCAAGGGAGCGCTCTCCGGCAAGGGAGCAATCTCCGGCAAGGGAGGAGTCTCCAGCAAGGGGCAGCACTATTGACCCCCCGGTGGTGGAGCCCATGACCATGGATCCCAGTTCAGGTACTCCCTTGCTTGAAATTTTCCTTGTGTTCTTCTGATTTTGCTCTTTCTTGGATATTTGCTTGACTTCTTCTCCTTCTCCGGTCGCCAGACCCACTTTCCACAGAGCCAATGGAGACCGAAGCGGGCGGCGAGGAGAATGTGCGCGGCGATGCTGACGACGCCGCCGCCGCGGAAGAAGAAGCCGGTGCTGATGATCCCGCCGGCGAGGAGGCCGCCAAGGCTGCTGGCGCGGGAGCTGGCGAAGGGTCCGGCGGTCGCACTGACGGCCCCGAGGCCGCAGGAGCGCCAGGCGCTACGCCGACTGCCGATCCTTCCGCCGCTGCCGCAGCGCCAGACTCCGAGGAGCCCCAGCCCGGCGCCTATCTGAAGGCCGGCGAGGGTGTCTTCATCAAGCTCCCCTGGGCGTCGAGCTCCAGGGCGCCAGTTGAAGGAGAAGCTTTCGACGTGGAGGTGCTCGCCTTCGCTGGGCTGTCACTGGTTGACGCGCCAAGCAGCGGCAGCGGCGAGTCTGAGGAGGAGCAGCTGCTCCGGAAGCTAGTGTTGCTCTACCGCGCCCGACAAGCCAAACTGGAGTCCCGGGAAGCGCTTGTCGCGCAGGCGGGGGCAGACATTGAGAAGCGCGCGGAGGGGCTCCGAGAGCGCAATCGGGAAGCTCTCCGGTCCATTGCAGAGGAGCGTGCGCAGCTCGTCGAGGCACGGAAGGCATTCATCCTTGAGAAAGCCGAAGCCGAAGAGCAGCAGCAGCTCGCCGCCGAGGAGCTATCTGTGCGGGAAGGGGAGCTGACTCAGCGGAAAGTAAACCTCGACAGCCAGGACGAGGATCTCGCCGTGCAGGAGCAGGCACTTGGCGGGGCGCTCAAGGAAGCAAAGGACGCGGCCGCAGCTGCCGAGGCTGCCAAGGAGGGATTGGAGGCAAAGGTGGCGCAGCTAGAGGCTGATCTGAAAGCGAGCGGCGAGGAGCTTGCCGCGCTCAAGCTCGAGCGCGAGAAGGATGCCCTTGCCCATGGTGAGCTGCAGGGTCAACTCGCCGAGATGGGCAAGGAGCTGAGCGCCGCCAAGGATTCCAACGCCGATCTGGAGCTTAAGCTGGCCACCTTGACGGAGATGCTGGACGGTGCCAAGAAGCGGGAAGCGGACTTGAAGGAGGAGATTAAGGGCAACGAAGCGCTGCTGGCGAGGGCCGCCGAAACCCAGAACACCTTCAAGGATACGGTGGAGCTCTGGACGGAGGGCCTCGTGAACATCGCTGTCGTCATTGACGGGAAGCTGGCGCAGCTGGGAGTGGAGGACTTTGGGTACTCCTCCGACGAGAACCTTCCACCCAGCGCCAAGCTCACCCTGTTCTTCAAAGGCGTGGCGACTGCCCTCTAGCAGCTCCGAGAGAAGATCCCGAAGCAGCTGGCCGACGAGTCGCGCACGATCTGTGCCAGGGTCCTGGAGATGGTGTTGGTGAAGGTGGCCTTCCGCAACCCAGGCCTCAACTTCACCAACGTCCTGAAGAAGCTGCCGGCGGATGCTGATCTTGACGCGCTCAAAGCCCTTGTCGCACCCATTGTGGACAAGGTGAATGAGGTCAAGAGGGTTGATGGTGGCCGCATAGATTAGGCCTCCAGTTTTCTTCTTTTCTTGTCGCTGCTAGTCATGTCGTGAGAACACTTTATTAGAACCGCAGCAAGTTATTTTGTAATATAACTCTATCTTAGGTAATAATTGCTATGTTACTTCCTTTACTTGATTCTTGGCTTTGTATGTTTCTACCCTATGCTTTTTAGGGAAACTTGCCGGCGCAGGTACCCTTGCCGCGAGCGCTGAGTGCAGAACTTCAGCAGCCTGCTGGCGGTGCCGCTACCGGCAAGCAACCTTGTCGCAACTAGTTGCAGGTCACTTAAGTTGTTGAGCGGACTCGAAACAAAGTAAGGGCGCAACTAGCTACGAGTTGGTTCCTCCGCGCACAGGTTTTCCATACAGAGCACGGTCGTTCAAGGAAGATAACTTAAAAATTTAAAATTTGATTGCTCAAACTTTGGCAACTTAGCTTTTCTGTCGTTTGCTTCCCGGCAAGGCGAAACTCTCTTGAACGGCCCGGTCCACATCATTATCTTCTCCTTTCCCCCCGGCAAACCTTGTGGGCGAGGGAACCTTCCTTCCTTTGAGAAAGAGACAGAAGAGAAAATAATGATATGGAGCCTTACGGCTCGTTATTGCTTACCGGGGACAGGTGCTGCACAAAGTGTCAGATGATACATGCGAAAAGAAAGAAATCATGAAATCGACAAGCTGTGCGAAGCACATGAACTTTATTTATGCACAGGGTCTGCGCCCGGCTTTGTAGGAATGATTACATGCAACAGCGGCAAGACTTGTACAAAAGGTGGTTGCCGGAACGGGTTCCGGCAACCACGCCCTACGGGAAATACTTACGAAGATGCTCAATGTTCCAGGAGTTGCTCACCGGAATGCCATCTTCGGTCTCAAGGCGGACGGCGCCAGGCCTAGTGACTCGTTTCACCCGATAAGGGCCTTCCCACTTTGGCGTCAACTTGTTGGAATTCTTGGCGGACTGAACGCGCCGGAGAACAAGGTCACCTTCCTCGAAACTTCTGGCTTTAACTTTGCGGCTATGGTAGCGACGCAAAGCTTGCTGTTATCGAGCAGCTCGTATAGCAGCCTGAAGACGATCCTCCTCAAGGAGCAGTGCGTCATCTTGTCGCAGCTGCTCTTGCTCAAGCTCATCATAAGCGAGCACTCGAGGTGACCCGTATACGAGTTCCGTGGGGAGAACTGCCTCTGCTCCATAGACTAGAGCGAAAGGTGTCTGGCCAGTGGCTCGATTTGGCGTCGTTCTGATCGACCAAAGAACCACCGGCAGCTCCTCGATCCAGTTTCTTCCGCACTTGCGCAGCCTGTCGAAAGTTCTGGTCTTGAGTCCTCGCAGCACTTCAGCATTTGTCCTCTCCGCTTGACCATTGCTTCTCGGATGAGCAACAGAAGCAAAGCAGACCTTGGCGCCAGGATCTTGGACGTACTGCATGAAGGTGCGGCTCGTGAATTGCGTGCCGTTGTCGGTGATGATCCTGTTAGGGATCCCGAAATGGCAAACAATCGACCTGAAGAACTTGACTGCTGACTATGCTGTCTCCTTCCTCACTGGTTCCACTTCCGGCCACTTTGTGAACTTATCGATGGCGACGTACAAGAACTCAAAGCCGCCGGCAGCTCGGGGAAAGGGGCCGAGGATGTCGAGCCCCCAGACCGAAAATGGCCAGGATAAAGGGATCGTCTGGAGAGCTTGAGCTGGCTGGTGTATCTGCTTGGAATGGAACTGGCACGCTTCACACTTCGTTACTTGTGCAGTTGCAACCTGGAGGGCTGTCGGCCAGAAGAAACCTTGCTGGAACGCTTTGCCGGCAAGTGCTCTTGCGCCAATATGGTGACCACATATGCCTCCATGTATCTCTGCCAACAGCTGCTGTCCATCTTCCCGGCGAACACACTTCAATTTCACACCGTTGAGTCTTATTCTGTACAGTGTGTTGTCGACAAACTTGTACATACTTGACTGCCGGGCTACTCTTTCCGCTTCTTCTTGCTCTTTGGGAAGTTCTCCTGTTTGAAGGAAACGGACAATCTGCTGCGCCCATGCTGGAGCTTGCGGCTCGACAACAAGGACTAAAGGCACGTCTGCTGCTGCGGGAACATCTGCTTCTACGGCAAGAACCTGCGGCCCAGCCAGAGCCTGATGTTCCCCGGCAAGCTTGCCGGAGCAAAACTTGCCGGGAGCGTCTGCTTCAATGGAACAAACCGTAAGGCTTGCCGGAGCAGACTGCTCCTCAGCACTCTTGGCGTTGATCTTGGGGACCTTCTTGGCGGCAGCTTCGGGAAGCTCTGCCGGAAAGTAGTCACCGGAAACCAACTTCCTCTTCTTACTCTGTCCAGTTGATGGTGTCACGGATGGTTGAGTCAGCTTGAGCACAAAGATTCCTGGTTCCACAGGTAACTTTAGTGCAATGCACTTTGACAAGCCATCAGCAATGTCGTCCTGAGCTCTTGGAACATGCTCCATTTGTAGGCCGTCAAAGTGCTCTTCTAGCTTTCTCACTTCATCAACGTAAGCTTCCATCAATGGACTCTGATAGTTCTTGTTCACTTGGCGGACGACAAGCTGCGAGTCACCCCTGACAACGAGCTTCTTGATCCCAAGGTCTGCTGCGATTCTGAGGCCGGCAAGCAATCCTTCATACTCTGCAGTATTGTTTGTTGCTTGCTCCTTGGAAAAGTGCATCTGGACTACGTACTTGAGGTGCTCTCCGGTAGGTGCGATAAGCAGCACACCAGCGCCGGCGCCTTGCAGCGAGAAGGCACCATCAAAGTACATCAGCCACTCTTTGCTTGCCTCCTTGACGGGGATGCTCGTTTCTGGAATTTCTTCGTCGGGTGTTGGCGTCCATTCTGCTATGAATTCTGCCAACGCTCTGCTTTGGATCGTTGAAGTGCTCTCAAACTTGAGGCCAAAGCTTGACAGTTCCAGTGCCCACTCGACAATCCTGCCTGTTGCTTCTAGATTCTGCGGTATCCTCTTCAGCGGAAAGCGAGTGATAACTGTGATCTCATGTGCCTGGAAGTAATGGCGCAGCTTTCTCGAGGCCATGAGAAGGCCGAAAAGCAACTTCTGCACACCAGAGTACCTTGACCTAGCCCCCTGTAGAAGGGAGCTGACAAACTAAACTGGGCGCTGCACCATTTTCTTCTGCACCTCTTCGCTCACCTGTGCCGATCCATCCTTGTCGGGACCAGAGCTTGTCGGCGAAGCCCCCTGCTTGTCGCTGGATGCACTTGCCGCAGTCGCTGGCTCATCATCCGCCTCCCTCTCTGCTACTAACGCAGCACTAACCACTTGATTGGTTGCCGCCAGATACAGCAGCAACTTCTCTTGCGGTCTAGGTGCAACAAGTATCGGAGTGGAGGACAGGTACCTCTTCAAGTCCTGCAGCGCATCCTCCGCTTCCGGAGTCCATTTCATTGGACCTGCCTTTTTCAATATTTTGAAAAACGGCAGGGCGCGCTCAGCAGACTTAGAGATAAACCTGCTGAGAGCAGCCACGCAACCGGCAAGCCTCCGCACATCCTTGACGCGCTTCGGTGCTTCAATCTGCTCGATGGCCTTGATCTTGTCGGGATTGGCTTCAATTCCCCGCTAAGACACAAAGAACCTGAGAAGCTTGCCGGAAGGGACTCCAAACACGCACTTCTCGGGGTTAAGCTTGAGGTTGATCTTGCGCAAATTTGCAAAGGTTTCGTCTAAGTCTTGAATCAGGGTTGCCTTGTCTTTGCTCTTGACCACTATATCATCCATGTAGGCTTCCAGATTTCTGTGTATCTGGGGCTCAAAAGTGACATGGACTACCCTTGCAAATGTTGAACCAGCATTCTTTAACCCGAAGGGCATCCATATGAAACAGTATGTGCCACATGGGGTGATGAATGCAGTTTTCTCCTCATCCTCTTCTGCCATGAAGATCTGATGGTATCCTGAGTATGCATCAAGAAATGAAAGCAAATCACATCCGGCTGTGGAGTCAACAATCTGGTCAATGCGCGGTAAGGGAAATGGGTCTTTGGGACAAGCTTTATTGACATCGGTGAAATCGATACAAAGCCTCCATTTCCCATTGGCTTTGCGCACGACTACAGGATTGGCCAACCACGTGGAATGGAGCACTCCTCTGACAAGGCCTGCTGCTTCCAACTTCTTAATTTCCTCTACAATGAACTCTTGGCGCTCCACTGCTTGCTTCCTGACTTTCTGCTTGACGGGCCGCGCATGAGGACAAACGGCTAGGTGGTGCTCAATTACTTTCCTGGGAACACCGGGGATATTAGATGGTTGCCATGCAAACACGTCGACATTCGCCCGCAGGAAAGCAACGAGCGCGCTTTCCTATTTTGGGTCGAGGGTGGCACTGATGGTGAAGGTACCACCAGTGCCGTCCTCCTTGGCGGACACCTTCTTGGTCTCAGGTGGAGCTGCCATCGTCTTCTTACACTTGCCGGTGGAGCTCGATGGTGCGTCCTCGACGGTAGCGCAGCACTCCGAAGAGGTGCGCTTGCCAGAGTGGGCAGCAGAGCTCTTGCTAGACTTGGTCTTCTTCTTCCCCCCGGGAGCTTCAGCGGCAAGTGACTTGCGATCAGCTGCGGCTACTGCTTCCCGGTAAATCTTGTCGGCGCAGGTAAGGGCATCCTTCTTGTCGCCAGGGACAGAGATGACGCTCATCGGGCCTGGCATCTTGAGCACGTTGTATGCATAATGAGAGGCTGCCATGAACTTGGCAAGCACAGGACAGCCGAGTATTCCATTGTAGGGTAATGGAAAATCAGCAACGTCAAAAGTGACCCTCTCAGTTCTGAAGTTTAACTCGCTGCCAAATGTGACCGGCAACGTGATCTTTCCCTTCGGCTTGCTCCTTCCCGGGTTGATTCCTTGGAATGTGCCGGTCTCTTCGAGCTCGCAGTCAGGGATCTGGAGTTTCTGGAGGACTGCTGAAGAGATTAGGTTCCAGCCGGCCCCGCCGTCAACTAGCATCTTAGTGACCTTAAGGTTGCGGATAGTTGGTGAGACCAACATCGGCAAGCACCCGACCGCAGTTATGCGATCAGGGTGATCCTTAATATCGAAGATGATAGGCGTGCTGGACCATTTCAGAGGCTTGCGTGACTCCATGGATGGTTCCGCTGCATTAACTTCCCGCATCCATTGCTTGAGTTGGCGGTGCGAAGTATGCAGGGAAGCACCACCGTCAACGCACAGGACCTCTGTGGCTTTCTGAAATTCCTACTCATCGGCCTCATCATCATCCATATCTTCATCGCCGTCTTCATCTTCATCCCTGTCGCGGCCGCGGGGAGGTCTGTCTCCTTGCCGCTGCTTGGCCTTGCCGCGGCGTCCCCCCCCCCCCCCGGCCGGGGCATTTCTTGCTGGCTCCTCCAGCACCTTCCTGGGCCTTCTCCTTGTCGCATCGCTAGTATTCAGCTTTCTGCTGTTCAACAAGCTGCTCAACCTTCTTACAGCTCTGGAGGTCATGGCCCTTGGTGCGGTGGATTTTGCAGTATTGCTTGCCGGAGCTGTCCTGCTTGTCGGCGGCCGCCACAGCCTGGCTCTCCTTGCCGGAGTCACCAGTCTTAGCCTTCTTGGTGCCTCCTCCGTTGCCGGACTGCTCGAGAACTAGCACTTCTTTGCCCTTCTTCTTTCTGTTGCTCCGCCGCTGGCCTTTCTTTGCCGGGGCAGCATCCTCACTGTCAGATCCTCCTGCTCCCGTATTCTCTCCGGGGAGCCTCCTCCCCTCTTCGGCACATGCACACTTGTCGGTCAGGGCATAAAGCTCGCAGATGTCCCTGATCTTGCACATCGCCATCTCCTCCTGCATCCTGCGGTTTCGCACGTTCTGATGGAACGCGCTGATGACCGCGGCAGGGTGGACATCTGGGATGTTGTGCTGTACATGGCTGAATCTCTGAATGTACTTGCGCAGGGGCTCTCCTTCCTTCTGGGCAAGCAGATGAGGATCGCTTTCTTGGCCATGAGGATTGTGGCCGCCTGTAAAGGCGCCGACAAACTGATGGCATAAATCTGCCCAAGAGGAGATGGAGTTGTCCGGCAAATGCATGAGCCAGGATCTGACGTTAGGTTTGAGCACCAGCAGGAAGTAGTTGGCAAGGATCTTGCCGTCCCGTCCCCCGGCAGCCTGCACCGTGATGGTGTAGATGCTAGGAACTCCGACGGATGCGACTTGCCGTCATACCTCTCCGGTACATCTGGCTTGAAATTCTACTTGCTGGGCCACTGGACATGCCGCAGCTCACGAGTGAACGCAGGGCAACCTACCGCGTACGGCAAGTCGCCTGGTTCCCCTGGCGCATGCATGTCGACAGAGGGCCCAGCGCGCTGGTCACACTGACGCCGCGCTTCTCTTTGATGCTCGATGCGAGTACGAGCGTCCTCTTGCTGTCGTTCATGTAGAACTTGGCGCTGATCGCGATGAGCTCATGGATCTGACGACGCGGTGGAGACGCTGTCGAGGTGGACCGAGCGAGTCGGCGATCTTGGCCTTCATGGGGGAGAGTGCATGGAAGTTGCACCCCCATCGGTCTTGTCGCCATCGGCTCGCGTCCGGCAGTCTTGCCGCGGCAGCGAGGCGCTTGGTTGCCGCGCAGTATCGCCGTTGGCGAAGCCAATGAGACTCTAAATGCTGGCCCTCCATTCGTCGGTCTTGTCCGCCGTCGGAGGGTAATCTAGAAGCAGTTGAGCTCGCGCCAAGGCTTCTGCTGGAGTGGTGGGCGGCAGCGGCGAACGGTGCGAGGAGCGGGATATGCTCGGACTTCTAACTATGTTACAAGGAGCAGTATCCCGTCCAGGCGACCGCACTTCGCTGGGGCCGGCATGCTGGCATGCATGCTAGTCTTGAACTCCGCGAGATCCACCAGCCTGATCTTGGCCCAGCGGACGTATGGCACTGCGGACGCCATGATGCTGTTGGTCTCGCGCCTCCTAATACGGGCGCGGTGCGCGTGGACGCCAAGGTCTGTGCGGCCTTGTCCTTGGACTTGGCAGCACTGTGAGCACCCTCGTCGACGCCCGTTCCTCCGCCGGCGCCCACTCCACCACCTGCTTGCTCCGGTGGCGGTGGAATCAACGCAGACGGAACAGCTGCCTCCGAAGCCTTCTTCTTCGGTGGCATGTCGATGAAGATGATGAAGATTTAGCTCGCGTGCACGCTGGATCGGGTTCACACAATCTTGACGCCCCCTACCTGGCGCGCCAAAGATGTCGGGGAAACTGCTCCACGAACACCTATGGGACCGGCGGGCCGAGCCCCTTTCGGTTCGGCGGGGGGCGGAGATCGCACGAAGAGCGGATCGAGGCAGTGCACACGAGCAGTTTACCCAGCTTCGGAGCTCTCCGGAGAGATAATACTCCTACTGCTGCTTGTTTGTGTATTCAGTGTTCTTGCTCGGGAGCGATCTCAGCTAACAAGACCGAGCGTGGGAGCGTTTCTGGCTTCGAATGAGTCGAACCTCCTCTACGTTGCGCATGGGCCTCCTTTTATATGCTCAAGGGGTCACCAACAGGTGGCAACGTAGATGAAGGGTAAAAATGGAAAAAGAATGTGGTAGGTACAGCTACCTATACTGTAGACACAGTGTATCATACCTAACCCTGACGGCAGGGGACAAGGGAATTAAATGCCCGTCTGTGTCATCTAAACAGTGCAGGAAGAGACCGTCAGGGCGCCACCGATCGCCACGATGGCCTTCTTGTCAGCGCCTCTTGCCACCGTGCACCCCTGGCTACACAGCCTCCCGCCACGCGTGCCCGGGAGGGCCCCTGAGCGACACGCGGGTGGATGTGCTGGAGCGCGGGTGCGGTGTGGCCGCTTGCCGCGGCAAGTGCCTTGCCGCGGTCGTCGTCTCGTCGGGCCCGGGAGCTTGTCGCTCACTGTCCCTTGCCGGGACGTGTGGCGCGTCGCGGCAAGCTTTCCTGGGATGCCATGTCTGGCCTTCCCGGCAAGCTCCTCTTGCCGGGGCCTTGTCTCCTTGGCTTGAATACTTTGTTCTTGAATGGCTTCCCGGCAAGCTCCTCTTGCCGGGGTCTTGTCTCTTAAGGAGTCACGGAGGATCTTGGCGGTGACCCGGCGAGCCTTGCCGCGGGGTGCTACAACTGCCCGTGCACAAGTTCGGGATAGTAGGGTACCCCTACTCTAGTACACCGACAGTAATTAAGCATATCATTAGATTACTACATTCACTAAGCATATCATCGCATATTACTACACTACATACGCATATATCGCATTACTACAACACATGCATACCATAAAATTCTGCACTAAATGAATTCTACACTAGGCATATCATCATAGTACTACAACATGCATATCATATCTACTACTACACTAATTAAGCATGTATATCATGTAATTACCACACTAAGTAACATACCATGACATGTTGTTTAACATTCGTCCTTGTGAGGCGGGTCACGAATGGCATCCCGACGTAGTCTTCACATAGCGGAAGCATGTCCCAGAGGTTGCCCATTTCCTCATCGCTCAGCCTCACTCCTTGGGCATAGAGGGCTTCATCAAGTGGGTTCTCATCATCATCTGAATCCTCACCATCGTCCTCCTCATGAACTTCATCCTCACTATCGGCAATCAAATTCAAATAGACAACAGAAATCCTGGGCCTTTCTCCTCTGAAGGAGAAGATGATCCGTTCACCCCCACTAAGATGCAAGCGGGCGATGAAACGATCCCATTCATCTCCTCCAATATGGGTTATCGTTTGCCCCTTATCGACCTGCATAGTATACGGCCCCCCAAGAGCGTCGAGGGTCATGGTGTCTCCGACGAGCTCATTGAATGCCAATCTCACACTGCATGGGACGATCTGTGCAAAAAACAAAATAACAGACACAATGCATTAGTGGAGATAGAAAAAAACAATAATAATGAACTGTCAGAATGTTCATATAAATTGTTACCGCTTCAAAAACAAAAGTAGGCTGGAAGTAGATGCCGAACAGCGTGGCAGTACAAAGGCTGGTCCGGCATCGTGACTTGCACCGTCCACATGGTGCTTCCTCCATTCTACACAGAACATGTTGAACTCTAAGTTGAATTGTACGCTACCATAGTACAATACAAAGATCATACATATAATAAATCATAGTGATAACTTAAACTGCAATACCTATTAAATCTGTTTACTATCATCTACCTAAAAAAGGAATGCCAATGACAATGGCAATGCCAGTATCATCTACCTAATAAGTCCCAATCCAATCCAATCCAATGTCAGTACTACATACTATAGTGAAGAACGGATGAATTATTTTGATTTATTTTTTCACACATAGGGCCTCATTTTGATTTGCACAAGGCCTCTCTTTTCCCTGGTACGGTGATACGTCTCCAACGTATCTATAATTTTTAATTGCTCCATGCTACTTTATCTACTGTTTTGGACTATATTGGGCTCTATTTTCCACTTTTATATTATTTTTGGGACTAACCTATTAACCGGAGGCCCAGTCCAGAATTGTTGTTTTTTGCCTTTTTCAGTATTTCGAAGAAACAGAATATCAAACGGAGTACAAACGGAATGAAACCTTCGGGATCGTGATTTTCGAACCGAACGTGACCCAGGAGACTTGGACCCTACTCGAAGAAGCGCCAGAGGCGGTCACGAGGGTGGAGGGCGCCCCCCCCCCCCCCGGCGCACCCCCTACCTCGTGGGCCCCTCAGAGCTCCACCGACGTACTCCTACCTCCTATATATACCTACGTATCCCCGTATGATCAGAACAGGAGCCAAAAACCTAATTCCACCGCCGCAACCTTCTGTATCCACGAGATCCTATCTTGGGGCCTGTTCCGGAGCTCCGCCGGAGGGGGCATCCACCACGGAGAGCTTCTACATCATCACCATAGCCCCTCCGATGAAGTGTGAGTAGTTTACTTCAGACCTTCGGGTCCATAGCTAGTAGCTAGATGGCTTCTTCTCTCTTTTTAGATCTCAATACAATGTTCTCCCCCTCTCTTGTGGAGATCTATTCGATGTAATCTTCTTTTTGCGGTGTGTTTGTTGAGACCAATGAATTGTGGGTTTATGATCCAGTATTATCTATGGAAAATATTTGATTCTTCTCTGAATTTTTTTATGTATGATTGAGTTATCTTTGCAAATCTCTTCGAATTATCTGTTTGGTTTGGCCAACTAGATTGGTAGTTCTTGCAATGGGAGAAGTGCATGGCTTTGGGTTCAATCTTGCGGTGTCCTTACTCGGTGACAGAAAGAGTTGCAAGGCACGTATTGTATTGTTGCCATCGAGGATAACAAGATGGGATTTTTATCATATTGCATGAATTTATCCCTCTACATCATGTCATCTTGCTTAAAGCGTTACTCTGTTTTTAACTTAATACTCTAGATGCATGCTGGATAGCGGTCGATGAGTGGAGTAATAGTAGTAGATGAAGAATCGTTTCGATCTACTTGTCACGCACATGATGCCTATATACATGATCATTGCCTAGATATACTCATAACTATGCTCAATTCTGTCAATTGCTCAACAGTAATTTGTTCACCCACCGTAGAATACTTATGCTCTTGAGAGAAGCCACTAGTGAAACCTATGGCCCCCAGGTCTATTCTCATCATATCAATCTATATCACTTTATTTACTTGCTTTGTTTTTACTTTGCCTTTGTTTTTACTTTGCATCTATCTATCAAAAATACCAAAAATATTATCTCTATCAGATCTCACTCTCGTAAGTGACCGTGAAGGGATTGACAACCCCTAAGCGTTGGTTGCGAGTTGCTATCGTGTTGTGCAGGTACGAGGGACTTGCGCATGACCTCCTACTGGATTGATACCTTGGTTCTCAAAAACTGAGGGAAATACTTACGCTACTGTGCTGCATCATCCTCTCCTCTTCGGGGAAAACCAACGCAAGCTCGAGACGTAGCAAGAAGAATTTCTGGCGCCGTTGCCGGGGAGGACTACGCAAAAGTCAACATACCAAGTACCCATCACAATCCCTATCTCTCGCATTACATTATTTTCCATTTGCCTCTCGTTTTCCTCTCCCCCACTTCACCCTTGCCGTTTTATTTGCCCTCTCTTTCCCAATCTCCTCTCTTTCCCGTTTGCCTTTTCTCGTTGCCTTTTTGTTTGCTCGTGTGCTAGTCTGCTTGCTTGTCATCATGACTAGTCTTATATCTTCTCCGTTATCCCCCGAGAATGAAGTGCTAAATTTTAAACAAAGGGAGGGAGAAAATCTAAAAGATGCTTGGTATAGAATTTGCAATGCTCAAAATAGATCTACCAGGAAGCAATCTAGTTCAGTTCTTCTTCGTAATTTTTATGTAGGTGCTAATCCTTGGTATAGATATATCCTTGATACCATTACCGAAGGGAATTTCTTGGGTAGCCATACTTTTGATTCCTATAATGCTTTAATAGATTTATTTGGCTCACCTCCTCTTTTGGTTAATGGAACTATGTTAACTTTGTAGCATGTTATGCAAAGGCTTGAAATTATTGAACACAAAGTTGCTACCATTGAATCCATTGAAAATCTAGATAAAAATATTCAAAATCAAATTACTCAATATGGATCTATGGTAGGAATGACTTTGAAAAATATTAAGGAGAAGGAACCCATGGTTAATGAAAAAATAAATCTATACTCTACTCGTATCGATAAACTTGAGGGTATCATTACCAATTTGGGAACCGCTTTTTCTTCCGTAAAGAATACTCCTAGTCCTCCTACTAAAATTGCCAAGCTTATGTATGTTCCTAAAAATAAGGGTGAATCATCTAGTAAGGAAAATGCGGATCTTAAATCTATAAGTATTCATCCCGATCTTTTTACTATCATTAAGGAACCATTTGCAACGAATGAATTTTTCGATCTTATGCCTAAAGGTTTGATAATTTCTAGAAAGAAAGAAAACTCTAAGGGAGGTATATGCCTCATTGAAGAATTGCCTACCAAAGATGGCAATACCTAGATCTATCATTGCTTTTATGCCTAGCTAGGGGCGTTAAACGATAGCGCTTGTTGGGAGGCAACCCAATTTTATTTTGTGTTTTTTGTTTTTTTATGTTTAGCAATAAATAATCCATCTACCTTCTGTTTGGATGTGGTTTTCTGTTTTAATTAGTGTTTGTGCCAAGTAGAACCTATAGGATAACCTACGATGATGGTTGATTTGATTCTGCTGAAAAACAGAAACTTTAGCGCTCACGAGATTAGCTGTAATTGTTTACTGGAGAGTGCTTTTGCATTGATTCTTTTTGCTGCTGATCAATAAAAAAATTATCCAGGACTTCCTATTATGGTAGAATTTTTAGAGTTCCAGAAGTTTGCGTTAGTTACATATTACTACAGACTGTTCTGTTTTTGAAAGATTCTGTTTTTCGTGTGTTGTTTCCTTATTTTGATGAATCTATGGCTAGTAAATTAGCTTATAAACCATAGAGAAGTTGGAATACAGTAGGTTTAACACCAATATAAATAAAGAATGAGTTAATTACAGTAACTTCAAGTAGTCTTTTGTTTTCTTTCTCTAACGGAGCTCACGAGATTTCTGTTGAGTTTTGTGTTGTGAAGTTTTCAAGTTTTGGGTGAATTCTTTTGATGGATTATGGAAAAAGGAGTGGCAAGAGCCTAAGCTTGGGGATGCCCATGGCACCCCCAAGATAATCCAAGGACACCAAAAAGTCAAAGCTTGGGGATGCCCTGGAAGGCATCCCCTCTTTCGTCCACTTCCATCGGTAATTTGCTTGGAGCTATATTTTTATTCACCAACATGATATGTGTTTGTCTTGGAGCGTCTTGTATTATTTGTGTCTTTGGTTGTTACACATGCTAGGTTTTCAAGTTTTTATAAGTTCTTTAATTTTTTAAATTTATTCTGCCCTGTAGACTAACTGATCAAAACATCGGTCTACGCCTTAAGAGGGCACTGTAGGAAAACAAATTCCAAATTTATTTCATAGACATGTTTGGCTCATCTATTTGAGCATGTAGAACAAATTTGGGGTGATTGGGAGGTGGTGAAAAAAATCATCTTTTTTCGACCACCTCTAAATCACCTCAGTTTTTGCACACATGATCTGTAAATAACAATGTTTGTCACATGTATGTGATAATGTAAAACAAATTTGGTTTGATTTGGAGATGGTCTACAAATTAACTGCAATATTTCAAATTTATTTTAAAATTAAAATTTAATGATGCAAGGTTTTACCTGTTTTTCAATTGTTTTCAAACTTAAACTTTTTACACGTCCAAGAAAGGCAATGTGGGAAGGTTTTAAATGTTTTTCATTGTTATCAAACTTAAACTTTTCACATAAGACAGGTGTACATAAAAAAAGGAAGTGTTATTTTAGTATAAGTCAACATGTCACATAGGCAAAAAATATTTTATAGAAAAAAAGCACACCTACCTAACATGATATTTCACACAGCACGGCCCGCATACGACTACAAACCCAGTGATATGGCCCAGGATGCAGGCCCGTGGTGGACTAAACTCAGACGCACGCGCACCCTGCAGTGCACACAGAGCGCGGTTGCCACGACGGACTGCAACTGCGCCCCGCCACTACCCCCACGTCCTAGACGAACCGCCTCCCCCACGTCCCCATCCCAGGCGTGAAAAGCCCCAAATCGACTACATCACTACCTCATTCTAAGAACCTCTATTTCCGCTTCCATCTCTTCTACAAACGACCCACAACCCACAAACCTCCATAGTCGCATGAGGAGGGCAATGGCGGAGGAAGCGTCTGCCAAGCGTCATTGTGGCCAGACGTCCGACCAGAGCAGCAACCTCGACATCGTTCACGTTCCCGGTCAGAAGCGCGAGTACACCATAACCCTCAAAGGGGTTGATCTCTGCGGCAAGGAGACACTGGAGGTCGTCTGCACCAGCGTACCAGACAAGGCCGACGAGATGATCAGTAGGATCAGGAGGAGCGCATGCGGCTCGTATCCCCACATCATCGGCGTTGATGTCGAGTTCACCAAAGAAGAAAACCCTCCGCAGATGGCAGCAGTTCTGTAGTTAAGCATGGAGGGTCTCTGCCTCGTGTACCACATCGTTATGGCCACAAAATGGTGAAAAATCCTACTCATTCACCCTCTTCCATTCATCAATACTGCTCCCTCGAATGTTCATTTGACTAGTTTCCAACTAGATGTACTAGTGTAGTTTGTGAAAATGGATGCACTAGTGCAGTTCCTCAAAGTAGATGCACTAGAGTTTGTTTGGAACCTGATGCACTTGATTAGTATCTGAAATTGTTGCACAAGATTAATTTGTGAGCTTGATGTACCAGTGTATTTTCTTATCTTGATTCATTAGTGTAGTTTCTGAACTTCATGTAGTGAAGTAGTTTCTGAACTTGGTATGGTGTTATTTTCACCACCAAAAAAACTTAAGAACTTGGTGAAGCAGAAGTATATGTTATTTTATTCAACAAAATAAAACTAAACTGGCACTAAGAAAGCAAATAGATCATTGACTCAACTATATATTCCAAAAAGAAAAATAAGATGGTGTACTTGATTTTAATTTCAGAACATTGTGTACTAGTTTCTGAAGTACATTCATCCATGACTTATACTGTATAAGCATCTACTCCATGTATTCATCACTTGTAAACCGTAAAAAACACAAGATTAAATCTTGAAAAAAAAAACACTAGTACTCCATGTATTCATCACTTGTCTCTCCCCTAGCAGGCCAAATCTCCTCAAAGCGTTCCTACAGGAGGAGAAGTTGTTCACCTTTGCCGGTTTCAGCATTCAGAATGACAAGGACAAGGTGAAGATGTCTGGTTTGGAGATAAACCCCAACAAGCATATCGACATTCAGCGCAACTGGAGAGTTCCATACAACGGAAAACAGTACGACTCCTTGGATGATGTTGCATCCAACGTCATCCACCCATTCTACAGCAAGATGAAGAAGAAGATCGACAAGAAGGCGGACCATAAACTGTGGGGGGACAGCCCACTGCCAAATTACTTCATCGAGTACGCAACAATAGATTCATAAGCCACCTACAAGTCGTGGAAGATAATCAACAACATCAAAACAGGTCTGGAAATTTCAAAAGAGCACGAAGAGGACCCCTACTACAACTGCCACTATGTGGGATGAGGAGACATCAAAGTCTGCCTTCGTGTTGCTTGCGCTTGTGCTTGTCCTTTATCTTGTTGTTTGTAATTTGTAGTTTGCTTTTCTTTGGTTAAACCAGCTTGTTTATGTCATGTGTGTCAGATTCGAACTAGTTTGTTTATGTCCTGTTTGTTAGGGTTGAACAAGTTTGCTTATGTCATCAAGTACATAGTTTGCTTATCTTGTTAAATAAGTTTGCTAGCTTCCTATTTTGTTTATGCATCAAAACAAAAATTCAAGTAAATTGTGAATGGAACTCTGCGGCTACTCTTCAATACTCCTTCCGTAAACTAATATAAGAGCATTTAGATCACTATTTTAGTAATCTAAATGCTCTTATATTAGTTTACAGAGGGAGTACTATAATTATCAAAGGAACTAATCACAGAAGGTTGTGCCATGTGTAGTTTGGGTTCAGAATTGTATGGAAAAGAAAACAATTAGTAAAATTAGAGCTAAACACCATTAACTGAACCTACGAAAAAGGGTCCCCCAACCCCCCCAGCTTTATACTATAAAGCAACAGCACCAAGCATCCAACAACAAGTCAAGACAGATTCAAGTTCAAGGAAGTCTCAAAACAAGCCCCAAACATAACAAGTTCATTTCACATCGATACATGGCCCATTTACTGAACCTATATATATATATATATATATATATATATATATATATATATATATATATATATATAGGTACGGTAATACACGGCAAGTACTCGGAAACATGAGCTAACATACCAAGTTCATTACACATCGAAACATGGCCCAGCCAGTTCTAAATGAGGTTGATGGTGATCATCAGCCTCAAGTCACAGTGACGGGTGTTCGCAAGAGTGAGTAGGATGCCCTGACCTACCCGAAGATTCTTGCCATGAAGGTAATTCTTCCACCCCGCCCGATTGAAGATAGTGCGACCGTCCGTGTCCACTGCGTAGGCATAGGTGGTGATGGAGCCCGTTCTGGTAAGGCATAGTCTAGCAGCCATGCCTTCTTCATCCGGCTCGATGCCACAACTATCAGATAACCTCTTAGGTAATTTCTGAAAACAGTTGATATGATATATGAGCATGTCACGTGCAATTATCAACAAACCATGCACTTCAAGACACATATGTCACATCACATCACTACACTACACACTAATCATCAAATTACTACAGTAATTAAGCATATCATTAGATTACTACATTCACTAAGCATATCATCGCATATTACTACACTACATAAGCATATATCGCATTACTACAACACATGCATACCATAAAATTCTGCACTAAATGAATTCTACACTAGGCATATCATCATAGTACTACAACATGCCTATCATATCTACTACCACACTAAGTAACATACCATGACATGTTGTTTAACATTCATCCTTGTGAGGCGGGTCACGACTGGCATCCCGACGTAGTCTTCACATAGCGGAAGCATGTCCCAGAGGTTGCCCGTTTCCTCATCGCTCAGCCTCACTCCTTGGGCATAGAGGGCTTCATCAAGTGGGTTCTCATCATCATCTGAATCCTCACAATCGTCCTCCTCATGAACTTCATCCTCACTATCAGCAATCAAATTCAAATAGACAACAGAAATCCTGGGCCTTTCTCCTCTGAAGGAGAAGATGATCCGTTCACCCCCACTAAGATGCAAGCGGGCGATGAAACGATCCCATTCATCTCCTCCAATATGGGTTATCATTCGCCCCTTATCGACCTGCATAGTGTACGGCCCCCCAAGAGCGTCGAAGGTCATGGTGTCTCCGACGAGCTCATTGAATGCCAATCTGACACTGCATGGGACGATCTGTGCAAAAAAACAAAATAACAGACACAATGCATTAGTGGAGATAGAAAAAAACAATAATAATGAACTGTCAGAATGTTCATATAAATTGTTACCACTGCAAAAACAAAAGTAGGCTGGAAGTAGATGCGGAACAGCGTGGCAGTACAAAGGCTGGTCCGGCACCGTGACTTGCACCGTCCACATGGTGCTTCCTCCATTCTACACAGAACATGTTGAACTCTAAGTTGAATTGTACGCTACCATAGTACAATACAAAGATCATACATATAATAAATCATAGTGATAACTTAAAATGCAATACCTATTAAATCTGTTTACTATCATCTACCTAAAAAAGGAATGCCAATGATAATGGCAATGCCAGTATCATCTACCTAATAAGTCCCAATCCAATCCAATCCAATGTCAGTACTACATACTATAGTGAAGAACGGATGAATTATTTTGATTTATTTTTTCACACATAGGGCCTCATTTTGATTTGCACCACGCCTCTCTTTTCCCTGGTACGGTGATACGTCTCCAACGTATCTATAATTTTTGATTGCTCCATGCTACTTTATCTACTGTTTTGGACTATATTGGGCTCTATTTTCCACTTTTATATTATTTTTGGGACTAACCTATTAACCGGAGGCCCAGTCCAGAATTGTTGTTTTTTGCCTTTTTCAGTATTTTGAAGAAACAGAATATCAAACGGAGTCCAAACGGAATGAAACCTTCGGGATCATGATTTTCGAACCGAACGTGACCCAGGAGACTTGGACCCTACTCCAAGAAGCGCCAGAGGCGGTCACGAGGGTGGAGGGCACCCCCCCCCCGACGCGCCCCCTACCTCGTGGGCCCCTCAGAGCTCCACCGACATACTCCTTCCTCCTATATATACCTACGTATCCCCGTATGATCAGAACAGGAGCCAAAAACCTAATTCCACCGCCGCAACCTTCTGTATCCACGAGATCCCATCTTGAGGCCTGTTCCGGAGCTCCGCCGGAGGGGGCATCCACCACGGAGGGCTTCTACATCATCACCATAGCCCCTCTGATGAAGTGTGAGTAGTTTACTTCAGACCTTCGGGTCCATAGCTAGTAGCTAGATGGCTTCTTCTCTCTTTTTGGATCTCAATACAATGTTCTCCCCCTCTCTTGTGGAGATCTATTCGATGTAATCTTCTTTTTGCGGTGTGTTTGTTGAGATCGATGAATTGTGGGTTTATGATCCAGTATTATCTATGCAAAATATTTGATTCTTCTCTGAATTCTTTTATGTATGATTGAGTTATCTTTGCAAGTCTCTTCGAATTATCTGTTTGGTTTGGCCAACTACATTGGTAGTTCTTGCAATGGGAGAAGTGCATGGCTTTGGGTTCAATCTTGCGGTGTCCTTACTCGGTGACAGAAAGAGTTGCAAGCCACGTATTGTATTGTTGCCATCAAGGATAACAAGATGGGGTTTTTATCATATTGCATGAATTTATCCCTCTACATCATGTCATCTTGCTTAAAGCGTTACTCTGTTTTTAACTTAATACTCTAGATGCATGATGGATAGTGGTCGATGAGTGGAGTAATAGTAGTAGATGCAGAATCGTTTCGATCTACTTGTCACGCACGTGATGCCTATATACATGATCATTGCCTAGATATACTCATAACTATGCTCAATTCTGTCAATTGCTCAACAGTAATTTGTTCACCCACCGTAGAATACTTATGCTCTTGAGAGAAGCCACTAGTGAAACCTATGGCCCCCAGGTCTATTCTCATCATATCAATCTATATCACTTTATTTACTTGCTTTGTTTTTACTTTGCCTTTGTTTTTACTTTGCATCTATCTATCAAAAATACCAAAAATATTATCTCTATCAGATCTCACTCTCGTAAGTGACCGTGAAGGGATTGACAACCCCTAAGTGTTGGTTGCGAGTTGCTATCGTGTTGTGCAGGTACGAGGGACTTGCGCATGACCTCCTACTGGATTGATACCTTGGTTCTCAAAAACTGAGGGAAATACTTACGCTACTGTGCTGCATCATCCTCTCCTCTTCGAGGAAAACCAACGCAAGCTCGAGACGTAGCAAGAAGAATTTCTGGCGCCGTTGCCGGGGAGGCCTACGCAAAAGTCAACATACCAAGTACCCATCACAATCCCTATCTCTCGCATTACATTATTTTCCATTTGCCTCTCATTTTCCTCTCCCCCACTTCACCCTTGCCGTTTTATTTGCCCTCTCTTTCCCAATCTCCTCTCCTTCCCGTTTGCCTTTTCTCGTTGCCTTTTTGTTTGCTCGTGTGCTAGTTTGCTTGCTTGTCATCATGACTAGTCTTATATCTTCTCCGTTATCTCCCGAGAATGAAGTGCTAAATTTTAAACAAAGTGAGGGAGAAAATCTAAAAGATGCTTGGTATAGAATTTGCAATGCTCAAAATTGATCTACCAGGAAGCAATCTACTTCAGTTCTTCTTCGTAATTTTTATGTAGGTGCTAATCCTTGGTATAGATATATCCTTGATACCATTATCGAAGGGAATTTCTTGGGTAGCCATACTTTTGATTCCTATAATGCTTTAATAGATTTATTTGGCTCACCTCCTCTTTTGGTTAATGGAACTATGTTAACTTTGGAGCATGTTATGCAAAGGCTTGAAATTATTGAACACAAAGTTGCTACCATTGAATCCATTGAAAATCTAGATAAAAAGATTCAAAATCAAATTACTCAATATGGATCTATGGTAGGAATGACTTTGAAAAATATTAAGGAGAAGGAACCCATGGTTAATGAAAAAATAAATCTATACTCTACTCGTATCGATAAACTTGAGGGTATCATTACCAATTTGGGAACCGCTTTTTCTTCCGTAAAGAATACTCCTAGTCCTCCTACTAAAATTGCCAAGCTTATGTATGTTCCTAAAAATAAGGGTGAATCATCTAGTAAGGAAAATGCGGATCTTAAATCTATAAGTATTCATCCCGATCTTTTTACTATCATTAAGGAACCATTTGCAACGAATGAATTTTTCGATATTATGCCTAAAGGTTTGATAATTTCTAGAAAGAAAGAAAACTCTAAGGGAGGTAGATGCCTCATTGAAGAATTTCCTAACAAAGATGGCAATACCTAGATCTATCATTGCTTTTATGCCTAGCTAGGGGCGTTAAATGATAGCGCTTGTTGGGAGGCAACCCAATTTTATTTTGTGTTTTTTTTTTCTTCTGTTTAGCAATAAATAATCCATCTATCTTCTGTTTGGATGTGGTTTTCTGTTTTAATTAGTGTTTGTGCCAAGTAGGACCTATAGGATAACCTACGATGATGGTTGATTTGATTCTGCTGAAAAATAGACACTTTAGCGCACACGAGATTAGCTGTAATTTTTTACTGGAGAGTGCTTTTGCATTGATTCTTTTTGCTGCTGATCAATAAAAAAATTATCCAGGACTTCCTATTATGGTAGAATTTTTAGAGTTCGAGAAGTTTGCGTTAGTTACAGATTACTACAGACTATTCTGTTTTTGAAAGATTCTGTTTTTCGTGTGTTGTTTGCTTATTTTGATGAATCTATGGCTAGTAAATTAGCTTATAAACCATAGAGAAGTTGCAATACAGTAGGTTTAACACCAATATAAATAAAGAATGAGTTCATTACAGTAACTTCAAGTAGTCTTTTGTTTTCTTTCTCTAACGGAGCTCACGAGATTTCTGTTGAGTTTTGTGTTGTGAAGTTTTCAAGTTTTGGGTGAATTCTTTTGATGGATTATGGAAAAAGGAGTGGCAAGAGCCTAAGATTGGGGATGCCCATGGCACCCCCAAGATAATCCAAGGACACCAAAAATTCAAAGCTTGGGGATGCCCTGGAAGGCATCCCCTATTTCGTCCACTTCCATCGGTAATTTACTTGGAGCTATATTTTTATTCACCAACATGATATGTGTTTTGCTTGGAGCGCCTTGTATTATTTGTGTCTTTGGTTGTTAGTCTACCACCATCATCTTTGCTGTACACACCTTTTTGAGAGAGCCATACATGAATTGGAATTTGTTAGAATACTCTATGTTCTTCACTTATATCTTTTGAGCTTGATAGTTTTGCTCATAGTGCTTCACTTATATCTTTTGAGCGTGATAATTTCTGCTCTAGTGCTTCACTTGGATCTTTTAGAGCACGGTGGTGGATTTGTTTTAAAGAAACTTGATCTCTCATGCTTCACTTAGATTATTTTGAGAGATGTTAATAGCATGGTAATTTGCTTAATGTTAATATACTTGGTGTTCAAGATATGTGAAACTTTCTTATGAGTGTGTTGAATACTAAGAAAAGTTTGATGCTTGATAATTCTTTTGAGATATGAAGGTGGTAATATTAGAGTCATGCTAGTTGAGTAGTTGTGAATTTAAAGAATACTTGTGTTGAAGTTTGTGATTCCCGTAGCAGGTGAACCGTTATGTGATGAACTCGAAGCATGATTTATTTATTGATTGTCTTCCTTATGAGTGGCGGTCGGGGACGAGCGATGGTCTTTTCCTACCAATCTATCCCCCTAGGAGCATGCGCGTAATACTTTGCTTTGATAACTTCTAAATTTTTGCAATAAGTATATGAGTTCTTTATGACTAATGTTGAGTCCATGGATTATACGCACTTTTTCCCATCCTTCCACCATTGCTAGCCTCTCTAATACCGCGCACTTTTCGCCGGTATCATATACCCACCATATACCTTCTTCAAAACAGCCACCATACCTACCTATCATGGTATTTCCATAGCCATTCCGAGATATATTGCCATGCAACTTTCCACCGTTCCGTTTATTATGACACGCTCCATCATTGTCATATTGCTAGCATGATCATGTAGTTGACATCGTATTTGTGGCAAAAGCCACCTTTCATAATTCTTTCATACATGTCACTCATGTTTCATTGCATATCCCGGTACACCGCCGGAGGCATTCATATAGAGTCATATTTTGTTCTAAGTATCGAGTTGTAATTGTTGAGTTGTAAGAAAAATAAAAGTGTGATGATCATCATTATTAGAGCATTGTCCCAGTGAGGAAAGGATGATGGAGTCTATGATTCCCCCACAAGTCGGGATAAGACTCCGGACGAAAAAAAAAGTGGCCATAAAAAAAGGAAAAGGCCCAAATAAAAAAATGAGAGAAAAAGAGAGAAGGGACAATGCTACTATCCTTTTACCACACTTGTGCTTTAAAATAGCACCATGATCTTCATGATAGAGAGTCTCTCATTTCGTCATTTTCATATACTAGTGGGAATTTTTCATTATAGAACTCAGCTTGTATATTCCAATGATGGGCCTCCTCAAAATGCCCTAGGTCTTCTTGAGCAAGCAAGTTGGATGCACACCCACTTAGTTTCTTTTGTTGAGCTTTCATATACTTATAGCTCTAGTTCATCCGTTGCATGGCAATCCCTACTCACTCACATTGATATCTATTGATGGGCATCTCCATAGCCCGTTGATACGCCTAGTTGATGTGAGACTATCTTCCCTCTTTTTGTCTTCTCCACAACCACCCTTCTATTCCACCCTTCTATTGCGTGAAGATTGAAAAAGTTTTGAGAATGTCATAAGTATGAAAACATTGCTTGGCTTGTCATCGGGGTTGTGCATGATTTAAATACTTTGTGTGGGGAAGATGGAGCATAGCCAGGCTATATGATTTTGTAGGGATAACTTTCTTTGGCCATGTTATTTTGAGAAGACATAATTGCTTTGTTAGTATGCTTGAAGTATTATTATTTTTATGTCAATATGAACTTTTGTCTTGAATCTTTTGGATCTGAATATTCATACCATGATTAAGAAGATTTACATTGAAATTATGACAAAGTATCACTCCGCATCAAAAATTCTTTTTTATCATTTACCTACTCGAGGACGAGCAGGAATTAAGCTTGGGGATGCTTGATACGTCTCCAACGTATCTATAATTTTTGATTGCTCCATGCTACTTTATCTACAGTTTTGGACTATATTGGGCTCTATTTTCCACTTTTATATTATTTTTGGGGCTAACCTATTAACCGGAGGCCCAACCCAGAATTGCTGTTTTTTGCCTTTTTCAGTATTTCGAAGAAACAGAATATCAAACGGAGTCCAAACGGAATGAAACCTTCGGGATCGTGATTTTACAACCGAATGTGACCCAGGAGACTTGGACCCTACTCCAAGAAGCACCAGAGGCAGTCACGAGGGCGCGCCCCCTACCTCGTGGGCCCCTCGAAGCTCCACCGACGTACTCCTTCCTCCTATATATACCTACGTATCCCCGTATGATCAGAACAGGAGCCAAAAACCTAATTCCACAGCCGCAACCTTCTGTATCCACGAGATCCCATCTTGGGGCCTGTTCCGGAGCTCCGCCGGAGGGGGCATCCACCATGGAGGGCTTCTACATCATCGCCATAGCCCCTCCGATGAAGTGTGAGTAGTTTACTTCAGACCTTCGGGTCCATAGCTAGTAGCTAGATGGCTTCTTCTCTCTTTTTGGATCTCAATACAATGTTCTCCCCCTCTCTTGTGGAGATCTATTCGATGTAATCTTCTTTTTGCGGTGTGTTTGTTGAGACCGATGAATTGTGGGTTTATGATCCAGTATTATCTATGGAAAATATTTGATTCTTCTCTGAATTCTTTTATGTATGATTGAGTTATCTTTGAAAATCTCTTCGAATTATCTGTTTGGTTTGGCCAACTAGATTGGTAGTTCTTGCAATGGGAGAAGTGCATGGCTTTGGGTTCAATCTTGCGGTGTCCTTACTCGGTGACAGAAAGAGTTGCAAGGCACGTATTGTATTGTTGCCATCGAGGATAACAAGATGGGGTTTTTATCATATTGCATGAATTTATCCCTCTACATCATGTCATCTTGCTTAAAGCGTTACTCTGTTTTTAACTTAATACTCTAGATGCATGCTGGATAGCGGTCGATGAGTGGAGTAATAGTAGTAGATGCAGAATCGTTTCGATCTACTTGTCACGCACGTGATGCCTATATACATGATCATTGCCTAGATATACTCATAACTATGCTCAATTCTGTCAATTGCTCAATAGTAATTTGTTCACCCACCGTAGAATACTTATGCTCCTGAGAGAAGCCACTAGTGAAACCTATGGCCCCCGGGTCTATTCTCATCATATCAATCTATATCACTTTATTTACTTGCTTTGTTTTTACTTTGCCTTTATTTTTACTTTGCATCTATCTATCAAAAATACAAAAAATATTATCTCTATCAGATCTCACTCTCGTAAGTGACCGTGAAGGGATTGACAACCCCGAAGTGTTGGTTGCGAGTTGCTATCGTGTTGTGCAGTTACGAGGGACTTCCGCGTGACCTCCTACTGGATTGATACCTTGGTTCTCAAAAACCGAGGGAAATACTTACGCTACTATGCTGCATCATCCTCTCCTCTTTGGGGAAAACGATCGCAAGCTCGAGACGTAGCATACGGCTCAGATCCTACACTACGACATCCATCAATCTATCAAAGAACCATCATATCCATCAACAAATCATCTACCGCATGTATCAAATAAAATATTTGGATCAGATCCGCGTCCGGAGGGAGATGCACGCGGTTGGAGAAGGGAAGAAGATTCGCGATGGGGATGAGGGGAGATCTCACCTACTTGCCGGAGTTGGTGGCGGCCGCGCAGATCCGGCGGCGAAGAGAGGCGTCGTCGGGAGATGGCGGCGGCGACGGTGGCGCTTGTCGAGAAGGGGACGAAGAAGTTGAAAATGATGTGGAGTAGTAGGTGCACTTAGCCAAATGTGGTACATGTGGTGGCGCGTTTGTGTGGATGACAAGGGGACCCCACGTGTCGGTACCCATAGAAAAAAATTGGCAGTTCCAACTGCCTCACGGGGATTCGAACCAAGGCCATGCGAGTGTGAGGTAAAGGGCCTAGCCAGTTCGGCTGATGCAGTGTGTTCGGCAGAACCAATTTGCCTCTCCTTAAGACATTTCTCCAGACACAAACGCACGAAAAAAAAACCATGCACTGAGGCTGTGCTCCATGTGTGGCATAAGTGGTCCTATGTAGCTGCAACTAGGACCAATGTTGATATATATTTTTATTAGCTAGGGTACCAACACTATATAATGGCTTATGTGATCCTTGCTAGTAAAGAAACCATGATCGATGTTGGCCCAAGTGGCACACTTGAGTTCAACGTGTCAATATTGGTGCATTTGGCCCTTTATGGCATCCGTTAGCCCAAAGAGACCATGATTAGTGAAAACACATGAAGATTGCTACATGACGGGCCATTGGCGTGTCTTGGTATGCACTGTGCGTGCAATGTGACTACAAAAAGTTGTTGCATGTCGAGACATAGTTTATCGGTGCATGTGGATCCTGTAGGCTTATTTGTTCCTTGTTTGTGGGCATGGTGCGTGTTGCCCCAAGTGACATGTGTCAGTGCATTGTGACATCTTTTGGTGCATCTGGCCCTTATACCAATTATTTGTGCAAATAGATAAAGATTTGATGCATGTCGGTCCATTGTCGGATCTTGGAGTGGAACGTGACTAGAAGAATTGGTGAATGATTTGGACCCCTTATGGCATGTGTGAGTCCAATGAGACCAATGTTGGTGCGTGTTGGTCAAGATCGTATCGACACGTGCAGTGTAAATATTACTCGTACATGTCCGTCGTTATAGCGTCTATGTGTCGAAGGAGAACAAGTTTGGTGCATGCTCTTGTGTGCCAACATGTTATGTGGGAACAAAAATAAACTGTCACTAGTTCATTTCTATGGGACAGAAACAATGAGAATTATTTCTGGAGTGCACAGTTCTAGTTGGGTGCTGATGTGGAATGTTTTTTTCCCGTAGTGCACTTACATTATCACTTTATTAAAGAAAACACACACAAAAAAATCCATTGCTACAGTAGCATAGCAATGTAAAATTCATCTGAAATAATTGACATTAACTGCTGCTTTCACGCCCAATGCACGTGTGCCGCGCTAGTACCAACAAGACTATCAATGATGAGAGTTTAAATCGTTAGAACTCCTATTACAACTATGCTCTATTCCTCAATTGTGCAACCCATTATCTGTTTTTGCTATTCATGAAACTATGCTCCGTTCTTCAATAGTGGCAACCCATTATCTGGTTTTGATATGCATGAAACTGGGCCACATCATCGAGTCATGCATCTGGTCAGTACTGATGCATGCAGTAACAATTTACGACCACTTCCTGCCATTAACAACAAACATGGATTAGTTCTTCTCTTGCAAACATCAATCCATGAAACTATGCCACATCAGTAATCATGCATGCCAAGTTGTAACACCCCAAAATTTTGACCTTGATTTATTGATTTAAAACTTTGCCTGGAAATTAAATTTTTATTTTCTGTCTTTATCTTTTAATTTCAGATCACTCTGTCCCTCTGAATTTTTGAGTTTTTCCCTTCTAGGTGGAAACTTTTCAAAAATGTTGTTGGACTTGTATACTCTCTCAAGAAACATTTCTTTTATCAGTGGATTTATTTCTATAATTATTTTTCCTGAACTTTATTTCTTTAAAATGATTTTTCATAACTTTTGGAGCCTCTATTGCACTGCAACCCTTTCAAATTCCTCTTTGAAATCCCCACCAAAATTTGGGGATGTCGTGTGATGTTTCCACACCACTTTTGTGCAAAAACCTCTTTTAGTCATTTGGAAATTTTGATCTTTACCCCAAGATTTCAAATCTGATCCAGATTGTGAATTGCACTACAACCTATTTAAATATTTCTTTAAAACTTTCACCAAAATTAGGGGATGTTAGTAGTAGTGTATCGTTCAACTTTATGCAAAAACCCATTGTTGTTCTTTGGAAAATTTGAGCAAATCACCCTCATCTTCATTCTGGTCCAGCTTGGTGATTTGTACTGCAACCATAGTTTTTCTTGCTCATGTTGCCTTGGGTTTTGTCCTGCTTGTAGTACACTCTACCGAACCCTTAAGTCCAGGAGATTGGACCCATTGGAATATTTTTAGTCCATGCAATAATAGCCTTTAGTTTCTGCCCAGATTTGGTTTTCTCAAAAACTTGCTCTAACAAGTGTCTGGTTTTGCCCAACTAACCTTGCCACCCTCTTTGTCATCCAAAGAGACTATGATCTGGAGTTTTTGGCCACCCCAAGAGTTGCCTAGATGCCCTTGGCATTCTGTCAAGCACCTTGTGTGCATGATCAGTTTTGACATAGTTTTTAGTATGCAGATTGGACCTGCTTGCTTTGCCTAACCAGCATGTCTCATGGCTCTACCTTAGTCTATAGCCCCACCCTCCTAAACCTCATGTGAATTGGAGCCCCCAGGCATGCCTTGGAATTTTGCCGAACACGTAGCGTGCGTGCTCTGGGCGCGCCCAGAGCGCACTTTTGCACGCGCGCGTAGCCGAGCCGCCGTGTCGCGCCCCTAGCCTTTGCTCGCCCGCAGAGCCGCGCCCGGCCTCGCCCGCTCACCAGAACCCCCCAGGTCGCCCTGGAGCCCCACAGTGCCGCCTTCAGGTCGGCCATGGCAGCTAGCGGCCGGCCATAGTAGGCTCCTGCCATGGACGGCGCCGCCCGAGCCACCCTCACTTGCCATCTCGCCCCTGAAGCAGTGCCCGCTCGTCAGCTAGCCTCTGCCGCCATCCCCAGCCTCGACACGTCACGCTGCAAGCTACAGAATGGCGGTTCGCCGTTCCTATCCACTGCCGCCGTCGATCCTATCCACGGCCGCCGCGGGAACCGACCTCTCCAGGCTATAAATAGCCCCTCCGATCACGCTTAGGCTCGTTAGCAACCTTGTTCGAGTAGTAGGGAACCCCCCTTCCTCCCCAGTTGGTCAGAGGCCATCCTCTTCCCCAACTCCGGCAGGATCGGCCGCCGCCAGGCTCTGGCAATATCCGGCCAAGGCCGAGGCCCCTAACCCCTCCCGTGCTCCCATCCTCTTCCCCTCAACATTGTAGAGCCACCCCACCTCTCAAACACGATCGGGAACCACCGAAGCTCTAGTCCCCAATTCTCCCGAAGTCGCCGTCCGCCGCAGAGCTTGCCACCGGCGACCCCCTCCACCCCCGCCAACCTAGCGACCACCGGGAGGACCGCCCTGGACCAGCGGATCCATCCCTGCCCTTGGAGTCCCGTGGGGAGCCGCTATTCGTCGACGGCGATCGCCGGAGCCCCGCCTCCGCTCGGACAGAGGAGAAAGGAGGTGCGCGACTGGTCAAACCTGACGAGTGGGCCCAAGGGACCCACTCTCAGTGACCCCGAGTCGATCCACGCTGGCATAAGTGAAAGCGTAAAACCCAGAGTACGTTTCCTCCCCGAACCGTTTTCTTTTCTATTTTTTATTAATTATTAAAAACAAATTTTGACTACACTTTGACTGACTATAACTTTTTAAATATAAGTCCAAATGATTTGATTATTTTTCTGTTGTTTCTCAGATTTGGTCTAGTTTATTTTCATATTTAATTGAAAATTTTCCAAACAACTTTTTTGTACTGTTTTGAAACTATGTATTGATTTGAATTTTCTTAAAATAGGTTTTTGAAGAAGGAAGCAACTTTCAAAAATAATGCACCCCACTTGCATACTCTTGAAGGCAAGCATTCTGGACCTTGGCATAATATTGTTGTGTGTTGTTTGATACAGTTACAACACAAAGTATTCGTTATTTTATGTGATGATATGATCATACTCATGAGTGCATAATGAATGTTCCTTGCTATTGGAATTTGGTATGCTTGTGATAGTAATCACCCTCGTATGCCTTTCATGCCTATCGGAAGGAATCCGGGAAAGCCTCTATCTTGGGTAGACACGAGCTTGTCTCCAGTCTTCGTCGAGACAGTTGTGTCCGGTATGGCATAGTGAGGTATGATGAGTGGTGATTCTGTCTGTTGGTTGAAACATATTTGTTGTGCTAATCATGCAGGGAATACTTAAACCTCCTGAGTCAGTCATAGATCGAGTCTTGTTCCAGTAACCCCCATACTTGTTTCATGCTACCACTTGTCCCTGCCATAGGTAGGGTACGGTTCAGTAAGTTGTCAACCCCTCCCTAGCACACACCATACAGAAAGGCCATGGTGGAAGATACCGGCTGCATCCGGTAGGCATGCCACCTGGTCCGGGGCATGGGTGTTTCCGTTTGTAGCCGAGGGGGTAGCTCCCCTAGTTTGCGCGCGTTATAAATTTTGTGATCCCATGCTAGTCGAGGTTGTAGCCTCCCCACTTAGAGTTTTGCTTAACGAGTGTCGTGGGTGATTCCAGACACCGGTAAGTCCGGCAGGTGTGTGCGGTCAGGTGTGTTTTCAATTAAAAGACCGTTGACGGAATTAGTCCCGATGGACTAACGGAAATCCGTTACTCATGGGTCAAGAGTACACCCTCTGCAGAGATTATATCTATTCGAATAGCCGTGTCCATGGTTAAGGACTGCAGTCTGGGATGGGTCAAGTGTCGGTCTTAGTGTCGGTCTTCGGAGGAAAAATTGCTAAACCCGAACATGGATCATGACTTGTGACTCTTAATGATTATGATTACTATTATTATGGACTAACCATTTACATTATTTGAATTATTGAGTATCCCTGGGACGGTTCTACCCCCTGGATATTCACTGTGATTATTCTCTTATAAGCCCTTTATGTGGTGTTGCTCAGACGCCCGACTATGGCACGCCTGTCATTTAAATTACTTATAAGACCTTTATGCAGTGTCGCTCAGACGCCCGACTGTGGCACGCCTGTCATTTAAATTACGTATAAGCCCTTTATGTGGTGTCGCTCAGATGCCCGACTGTGGCATGCTTGTTATTTAAACTACTTATAAGCCCTTTATGTGGTGTCGCTCAGACACTCGACTGTGGCATGCTTGTTATTTAAACTACTTATAAGGCCTTTATGTGGTGTCACTCAGACGCCCGACTGTGGCATGCTTGTTATTTAAACTACTTATAAGCCCTTTATGTGGTGTCGCTCAGACGCCTGACTGAGGCATGCTTTAAATTATTATCCTTTCGAGGCGTCGCTTCAGACACCCGATCGGTGCATTCTATTTCTACTCCAGTATTTCCTATTCATGTTGTATATGAATAACTTGCTTACGTGCATCATGGATTGTATTTTGTGACTGACATTGTGATCATAGAATATTTCAGAGCATGATTATCATTTGTTATATTATACCTATGTTCATAATGTTTGCGAGTACATTCAAAAGTACTCACTGGCTTGTCCCTGGCTATTGTCTTGGCCAGATTTCTTGCATGGAGAGGAGTGTTGTGATGACAGCACCGGAACCTACGCAATGGTGATAACAGTCTCGCGAAGATAAGAGTTATCCAGGTCAGCTGTTCCTGTGGGAAATGGAGTCCCATAAACGCTGATGAACTACAAACCGCTTCCGCCATCAACCACTAGAAACCTTGTGTTGTACTCATAGGCCAGAATGGTCTTGTACTACATATTATGTATTTTGCTTGGAGTTTCTGTATCAAGTTGGTGTCTCGCCAGCTAACAGTAATCCTGGGGCTGGTGAGCACAAGGGCCATTTTCTGGGAAATTAATATCCCAAAAATCCGGTCGTTACAACCTTGCTATCAGAGCCAGGCTGACCATTGGCTAATCCTATCTTAGCCAGGTCAATAAACTTAGACTAACCATTCCACCAGACCATAACCAAACCCCGGCCAAGCTTCTCGTGTAAGACAGCCACACAGTGACCCCGGTCAAGAGCGTTTGACCCAGTGAGTAATGGGTTATCTCCAGAGCCTCGCTGATTTAAATCCTCATATCGCCATTGGCAGACCACTGAGGCCCGACCAGGAGAGGCGCATCCATCAACTAGTCAATCCACTTCCCCTGATAGAAGAGGAGTGTGCCCCAGTACCAGAGACTTTTTCTTAGGACCCTGTCCATTTGCCGTTTTCATTGTAGTCGTCACTGCTGTAATTATTGTCCCAGCAATTATTTATGTGTTGCAGCTTATGCTTGTACTCTAGGTTTGTGCTATGAGTAAACTATTTGGCTCCAGCTTATGGGAGTATTATTTTCAAAGCAGCCCTTAGCAAATCTCGAGGACGAGATTTTCCTTAAGGGGGGTAGTGTTGTAACACCCCAAAATTTTGACCTTGATTTATTGATTTAAAACTTTGCCTGGAAATTAAATTTTTATTTTCTGGCTTTATCTTTTAATTTCAGATCACTCTGTCCCTCTGAATTTTTGAGTTTTTCCCTTCTAGGTGGAAACTTTTCAACAATGTTGTTGGACTTGTATACTCTCACAAGAAACATTTCTTTTATCAGTGGATTTATTTCTATAATTATTTTTCCTGAACTTTATTTCTTTAAAAATGATTTTTCATAAGTTTTGGAGCCTCTATTGCACTGCAACCCTTTCAAATTCCTCTTTGAAATCCCCACCAAAATTTGGGGATGTCATGTGATGTTTCCACACCACTTTTGTGCAAAAACCTCTTTTAGTCATTTGGAAATTTTGAGCTTTACCCCAAGATTTCAAATCTGGTCCAGATTGTGAATTGCACTACAACCTATTTAAATATTTCTTTAAAACCTAGTAGTAGTGTATAGTTCAACTTTATGCAAAAACCCATTGATGTTCTTTGGAAAATTTGAGCAAATCACCCTCATCTTTATTCTGGTCCAGCTTGGTGATTTGTACTGCGGCCATAGTTTTTCTTGCTCATGTTGCCTTGGGTTTTGTCCTGCTTGTACTACAGTCTACCAAACCCTTAAGTCCAGGAGATTGGACCCATTGGAATATTTTTCGTCCATGCAATAATAGCCTCTAGTTTCTGCCCAGATTTGGTTTCTCAAAAACTTGCACTAACAAGTTTCTGGTTTTGCCCAACTAACCTTGCCACCCTCTTTATCATCCAAAGAGACTATGATCTGGAGTTTTTTGCCAACCCAAGAGTTGCCTAGATGCCCTTGGCATTCTGTCAAGCACCTTGTGTGCATGGTCAGTTTTGACATAGTTTTTAGTTTGCACACTGGACCTGCTTGCTTTGCCTAACCAGCATGTCTCATGGCTCTACCTTAGTCTATAGCCCCACCCTTCTAAACCTCATGTGAATTGGAGCCCCCTGGCATGCCTTGGCATTTTGTCGAACACGTAGCATGCGTGCTCTGGGCACGCCCAGAGGCGCACATTTTCCACACGCGCGCAGCCGAGCCGCCGCCTCGCGCCCCTGGCCTTTGCTCGCCTGCAGGGCCGCACCCCGGCCTCGCCCGCTCACCAGAGCCCTCCAGGCAGCCCCTAGAGCCCCACAACGCCACCGTCAGGTCGGTCATGGCAGCTAGCGGCCGGCCACAGCAGGCTCCTGCCATGGACGGGCCGCCCGAGCCACCCTCGCTCGCCAGCTCGCCCCTGGAGCAGTGCCCGCTCGTTAGCTAGCCTCTGACGCCATCCCCAGCCTCCACACGTCGCGCTGCAGGCTACAGAACGGCGGTTCGCCATTCCTATCCACTGCCATCGTCGATCCTATCCACGGCCGCCGCGGGAACCGACCTCTCCGGTCTATAAATAGCCCCTCCGATCACGCGTAGGCTCGTCAGCAACCTTGTTCGAGTAGTAGGGAGCCCCCCTTCCTCCCCAGTTAGTCAGAGGCCATCCTCTTCCCCAACTCCGGCAGGATCGGCCGCCGCCACGCTCTGGCAAAATCCGGCAAAGGCCGAGGCCCCTAACCCCTCCCGTGCTCCCATCCTCTTCCCCTCGACATTACGGAGCCACCCCACCTCTCAAACACGATCGGGAACCACCGAAGCTCTAGTCCCCAATTCTCCCGAAGCCGCCGTCCACCGCGGAGCTCGCCGCCGGTGACCCCCTCCACCCCCGCCAACCTAGAGACCACCGGGAGGACCGCCTTGGACCAGCGGATCCATCCCTGCCCTTGGAGTCCCGTGGGGAGCCGCCGTTCGTCGATGGCGATCGCCGGAGCCCCGCCTCCGCTCGGACAGAGGAGAAAGGAGGCGCGGCGACTAGTCAAACCTGACCAGTGGGCCCAAGGGACCCACTGTCAGTGACCCCGAGTCGATCCACGCTGGCATAAGTGAAAGCGTAAAACCTAGAGTACGTTTCCTCCACGAACCGTTTTCTTTTCTGTTTTTTATTAATTATTAAAAATAGATTTTTGACTAAACTTTGACTGACTATAACTTTTTAAATATAAGTCCAAATGATTTGATTCTTTTTCTGTTGTGTCTCAAATTTGATTCTTTTTTGTACTATTTTGAAACTATGTGTTGATTTGAATTTTCTTAAAATAGGATTTTGAAGAAGGAAGCAACTTTCAAAAAAATGCACCCCACTTGCATTCTAGACCCTGGCATAATATTGTTGTGTGTTGTTTGATATAGTTTCAACATGAAGTATTCGTTATTTTATGTGATGATATGATCATACTCATGAGTGCATAATGAATGTTCCTTGCTGTTGGAATTTGGTATGCTTGTGATAGTAATCACCCTCGTATGCCTTTCATGCCTATCGGAAGGAATCCGGGAAAGCCTCTGTCTTGGGTAGACACGAGCTTGTCTCCAGTCTTCGTCAAGACGGTTGTGTCCGGTATGGCATAGTGAGGTATGTGAGTGGTGATTCTGTCTGTTGGTTGAAACATATTTGTTGTGCTAATCATGCAGGGAATACTGAAACCTCCTGAGTCGGCCGTAGATCGGGTCTTGTTCCAGTAACCCCCATACTTGTTTCATACTACCACTTGTCCCTACCATAGGTAGGGTACGGTTCAGTAAGTTGTCAACTCCTTCCTAGCAAACACCGTATAGAGAGTCCATGGTGGAAGATATCGGCTGCATCTGGTAGGCAGGCCACCTGGTCCGGGGCCATGGGTGTTACCGGCTGTAGCCGAGGGGGTAGCTCCCCTAGTTTGTGCGCGTTATAAATTTTGTGATCCCATGCTAGTCGAGGTTGTAGCCTCCCCACTTAGAGTTTTGCTTAACGAGTGTTGTGAGTGATTCCAGACACCGGTAAGTCAGGCTGGTGTGTGTGGTCAGGTGTGTTTTCAACTAAAAGACGTAGACGGAATTAGTCCTGATGGACTAACGGAAATCCGTTACTCGTGGGTAAAGAGTATGCCCTCTGCAGATATTATACTATTCGAATAGCCGTGTCCATGGTTAAGGACTACAGTCTGGGATGGGTCAAGTGTCGGTCTTAGTATCGGTCTTCGGAGGAAAAATTGGTAAACCCGAACATGGATCATGACTTGTGACTCTTCATGATTATGATTACTATTATTATGGACTAACCATTTACATTATTTGAATTATTGAGTATCCCTGGGACGGTTCTACCCCCTGGATATTCACTACGATTATTCTCTTATAAGCCCTTTATGTGGTGTCGCTCAAATGCCCGACTGTGGCACGCCTGTCATTTAAATTACTTATAAGCCCTTTATGTGGTGTCGCTCAGATGCCCGACTGTGGCACGCCTGTCATTTAAATTATGTATAAGCCCTTTATGTGGTGTCACTCAGATGCCCGACTGTGGCATGCTTGTTATTTAAACTACTTATAAGCCCTTTATGTGGTGTCGCTCAGATGCCCGACTGTGGCATGCTTTTTATTTAAACTACTTATAAGCCCTTTATGTGGTGTCGCTCAGATGCCCGACTGTGGCACGCCTGTCATTTAAATTATGTATAAGCCCTTTATGTGGTGTCACTCAGATGCCCGACTGTGGCATGCTTGTTATTTAAACTACTTATAAGCCCTTTATGTGGTGTCGCTCAGATGCCCGACTGTGGCATGCTTTTTATTTAAACTACTTATAAGCCCTTTATGTGGTGTCGCTCAGACGCCTGACTGTGGCATGCTTGTTATTTAAACTACTTATAAGCCCTTTATGTGGTGTCCCTCAGACGCCCGACTGAGGCATGCTTTAAATTATTATCCTTTCGAGGCGTCGCTTCAGACACCCGATCGGTGCATTCTATTTCTACTCCAGTATTGCCTATTCATGTTGTATATGAATAACTTGCTTACGTGCATCATGGATTGTATTTTGTGACTGATGTTGTGATCATAGAATATTTCAGAGCATGATTATCATTTCATATATTATACATGTGTTCATAATGTTTGCGAGTATATTCAAAAGTACTCACTGGCTTGTCCCTGGCTATTGTCTTGGCCAGATTTCTTGCATGGAGAGCAGCGTTGCAATGACAGCCCCGGAACCTACGCAATGGTGATAACATTCTCGTGAAGATAGGAGTTATCCAGGTCAGCTGTTCCTGTGGGAAATGGAGTCCCATAGACGCTGATGAACCACAAACTGCTTCCGCCATCAACCACTAGAAACCTTGTGTTGTACTCATAGGCCAGAATGGTCTTGTACTACATATTATGTATTTTTCTTGGAGTTTCTGTACCAAGTTGGTGTCTCGCCAGCTAACAGTAATCCTGGGGCTAGTGAGCACAAGGGCCAATTTCTGGGAAATTAATATCCTGAAAATCCTGTCGTTACACAAGTCCATGCAACAGTACATTTCTAGCAACAAGATTTTCTATGGCATTCTTACTATATAGAATTTTTCATTACTAAGCGTAATCATAATGCTCCATATGCACAAAGCTGATACCACATTTTCTCCTTTATTATAGAATCTTTCATACCTTAACAGTGCAAACTTTTTCTATCTGCTTCATTATTTCCATATAATGAAGTGGACTATGCATCTTATTGTCAATCTGATTACCAAATCTGTTGAGACCTAGTAAAAGTGCATTTATTTAGTTGTCAGTTATTTGGTATGTTTACAAAAAATGACATTCAAGTTATTTCTATGGATAGTTAAACCATTATAAATGAGCTTGTATTAATAGCTGCCAAAAGTAGAGCACACAAATGTTTGCCAGGAGTACATACTGCCATTTGAAGCAAAACAAATGAGCATGCATTAGTAATTGCCAGAAATGTAGCATGCACATGATTGCCAAAAGTACCTATTGCCACTTTTTGACATGCACTTAGGTTGTATAAGATATTGCGAAAAGTACATCATGCAAATGATTGGCAGAGTGACCTATTGGCAGTTCAACCAAAAGAACTGAGCATGTGTCCCTAATTCCCAAAAGTATATAATGTTCGTGATTGCCAAAAGTATGTACTGTGAAAGCAGAGATTGCTATATTGTGGTATGTTATCATACCCTACTTTGCTACGGTCTTAGCTGGTGTTAGCAAGCCATCTTTCATCGCTCGTCGATGCACGTTTGATAAAGTACGATCACCAAATCGTAAATGACAAATGTATCATAAGTAGTGCTAACTACATTGCTACCCAGTACGTACCTAAACTACCATTTGGATGTCTTGAATGGGCTCAATATAGCTATTGATGGTCTAGGTGGTCGTCCTGATATCGAAGACACTTGTTCAGCAATGGTCTAGCTATCAAATTTCAGTTTGACCTCTTCTATAGTTTGTTTTTAGCTTGCTCTTCATCGACAAACTTCCTCGGGCGTCCACGTGCTCTCCGCCTTTTTAGGGAGCTCGGGGTGTCGGGATCCTTTGGGGAGCTCGACGTGTCTGATTTCTTGAACTCAACAGTACCGATAACTTCTTGGACATTGTCTTCTAAATCCATAGGTTGCGATGCAGCATGGGCTTCATACGTCTCCGCCTGTACAGCAGACATCAGTGCATTCGGTAGCATCATGACACATGTGAATAAAATAAAATATCCGTGCTTTTTCGCTAACCGTTATGGGGTACTTGTATGTTTCCATGCGAAGACCGTTGCAATCTGAACGCAGGAAGCTTGAAACTATTTTCCAGCTGAAAATATCCATCTGCGACTAAATTTGATAAGCGACACATATGTCAGCACAGCGTTCAGTCATAAGATATTCTAAAATTAATTATAGTGTTTGACTCACCTGCTCCACTTTGTCGGTAAATTTTTCACCGTTCCATGTCAACATGTACTTCAGTGTGAAAAGCGCACATGAATGCCTGCAGTGTTTAGTATAGGTTTTAGTAAACTTGGACGTGTCGGCAAGGAATAGTTTAGGAGGTCGTACGTACCCGTCATTCTGTTGCGGTATGTTGTCATAGCGTACTACTTTCCAGTCGGTAAATTTGATGGGCTTACTTGGTGTTACCAAGCCATCCTTCACCACTACGCCCATGCAGGCCTGAATCGACTCCACCTAGCATAATACGAGTATTACAAAGGGTTACGGTGATTTGGAATTCATGTGCCATGCGACGGTAAAGAGGCATCAAGATAAAGCTTACAAAAGCAGTTTCCTTGGACTCGTCAAAATGATTTTTCAAGGAGTTTAGGATTTGAATCTCTTCTTTGTCGAAATTGAACACCATTGCCATCCAGTGGTTATCATGCACATTCAACGGGATGTGCACCTGCCGTAAAGTCAAAGAGGACTCATTCCACGGAATAATGTAGATAAGGTAACAATTATGGTTCGGGGACCCCTGAAATATTTCATCTACACTATATATTACGATATATGAAAGTGAGGAAAACAGGTACCTTCCGGCGTCCTACAAATTTATTTGCAACACGCTGAACCCACGAGCTTCCACGGCCCTTTGGAATAACCCCTTTTGTTTCTAAAAGCTTTCTGATTTCATTGGGGGATATGACTGAGGTAGTATCATTCTCAACTCCGCTGATGTGAGCATATGCCATAAGAACCTGCCAAATTTGTAATCATATAATGATGTGCCAACAGTTCAAATAGTTGATGTACACTGAAGTACAAGGGGCTTACATCACCACAGATGTATTGTTTATCGTAAATTCACTTCAGTTGTTCCGCTCTTAGGGGAATATCTCTGATTTGAACGACTTCAACAGGGTCGTGTGTTCCCCAGATGAAAATGGCTGCCTCTTTGTCCTCAGCGGTGAGCACATAATCATTATCAAACAGAGGCTTCAATGGTGTGATTCGAGGATCATCCTTGTTTGGCAGGACGTGTCTGGCACTTGGTGTTGGATTCGAAGTACGTGGCGTGGATGCGTCGAACTTAGGAGTCACCATGAAGGGATCACTGCACACATTGACTTGTTCCTACAACAATAAAATGGTCAATTATAATTACTTTTGTAATACTACTTATGTGGTGGGCCATAATTATTACCTCGACACCAACTTTCTGTGACTCGGATTGTCGCCTGACTTTAGTTTCATTTTTTAATTCCTATAATAATTATAACAATAATGAATTTGGATGAACATATTCATAACAATAAAAAATGCATAACATGACATACCTTCAGTTCCCTCCTTAAGTCCTTAATTTCGTCCTCGAGCAGCGAGAGCCTAGGATTACTGCCAGATTTACTCTTAATGTCGATTAACTCTTCGCTCAGGGTGAGGAATTTCGCATCAAATCTATGCTGAAATTCCATTAACTGTCTCCCTATCTTCTTTTCTTGTTCAGCACAACGTGCATTCAGGGCTACAACTATCATTTCCACCTGTGCAAACGAAATAACACCCCGTTCAAAACAAAGCAAAATGAATGAGTTTCGATGTGACCTTTTACTGATCTTGGAAAATGAAAATTGTCTTTGTTGGGCTTACTTGGTGGCTACTCATATTTTGACCTTGTGATTGTGCTCGAGATGAATCACCTTCATCCACAAGTACAAATTTTTTGCTTCCTGGATCCTTTCTATTGTTGGCCTCTGGTTGTCGAGCACAAATTTCCATCACAACCTTTGAATCAAGTACAGTGAATCGGTAGTAGAAAATAAATAACCAGATATATATATATGGGTCAAATATACAAACACACTAGTCCTTTATGAAGACCTCCTGAGGTGTAAGCTTCTCCTCTTATTACGCATGTGCATTTGTCCCATCATGCGACCAATGGTGGGGGTATAGGAGTATACATCAATTTGCCGGAACGCAGGTGCTCCTAGTACCAAATCTTCACAATAAATTACTTCGTCAATATAGAGAGATATAGAAAAGAAAAACAATTGTAGAATGTTAACTAGTGTTGTTGCACTAACCTGAAGCAGATGTAGATTTCCCTGTAGAGATACTTGATCAAGACAGTTAATTTGTGTATGTACCTGAACAAGTGTTTCATTGTGAAACATGCCCAGTTCAATCTCCGAAGGGTTTTAATATCCGCAACAAGTTTAAGATATTTCGTGTTGACATAACATTGTGCTGTTGGTGCTAAAACTGTGCCAATAGCGAATAGAACAAACCGCACCAGGAAATCATTGTCCGGAGTTTTGGAACTTAAGATCTCTCTCTCAAGGTTAGCCAGATCAATGCTTCCATTGTTTTGAAATGTGTAAAACAAATTTGGATCCGGTGTGCTTTGCAGATTTTCATCAATATCCTCCCCTTCTATTGCAAGGCCAAATATATGGTGCATGTCTTCTGCGGTGATAGGAATGGGTATTTTACCTATGGTAATGGACGATGTCTCACTATCAAAGCTCTTTGCTAGTCTTATCAACATAATGCACCAGAGTTTAAATTCATGAATCTTGTTTAGACACCCAAGACCGGTATCGCTTATGATTTTCTCAATGTGTTTTGCTGACAATGAATTCATGACTTTGGCGAGCCTTGACAGTGAGCACACTAAATTCATATAGCCGTGCTTCGCAAAGAGTTCCTGCAAAAGTGGCAATAGATTTTATCGAGTACGAAAGAAGTGTGTGCAAGTACATTTTTCAAACGAAATGTCAACTACGTACCTCATCGGTCATTTTGGAGATGTGTTTTTCTCCATTAGCAGCACTTTTAATAGTAGTTTCCATTTTACTGGCACCTATCAAACAGAAGCAAAACCGGTTCAATTTATTTGACCTTCACGTTGAGAAATGTGTAACCAAAATAAAATCTTATACGCAGGCATGGATGAGTTTATTAAATAATATGAACTACATGTAACTTTAAGCACACGGATTTTGGTCATGCATAACATTGGGACAGTTCAACTAGTTTTGGGATTGCATAAACATACGACGTGTTATTTCATGAAAGAGATACCCTTGTTGTGGTATTACCTCTTCGGACGTTCGTGTAGTGTGCCAACATTGATTACAAGATAGTTATTAAGGAGAGCTATGATCAGGTAATCTTGACAACTGGAATAACTTGTGGGAAACCTATTAGGGCTTTACTAGTAGACATGCGTGTCTGAGAAAGATTAAAAAGAGCTATGATCATGTAACCTTCTGTCGTCGACGGTGGAGGTCCAATGCTCCACGTGGATAGTGCGTCCCACACTATATGTGGATGTGTGGCGCACGACGGCAGCAATAGGAGCAGCGGCGTGTTGACGCGCGTAGGAGGCGGAGACAACACCACTACCGTCCGACCCCTTAGGTGACGTTCCCGGTGGGCGGCGGGCGGCGGCTACCATCTGATCTCGCAGCGGTCGTGGGAGGTGGTACGGGGCCTGGATGTCGCGGGTGGTTACGAGGGAGGAGCTGTAATCATGGGATTTCGAGAGATCTGGGCGGGGTGAGTTATAGGAGGTTGAAACATTAGCATGTAATTGGCCAAAACAAATGTAATGTTCCAAAGAAAAAACAAATGTGTCGACAAGAAAGCAATGCATTTTTTTTAGTATCAGGAATGCATTTTTTTAAGTGGTAAAATATGTTGTTTGTTCTGAAAATGCCCGAATATTGGCCGTACATGACAAAACTTGCAACTTTGCTGAAAATGGTTGAAACTTGAACATACCCCAATAATTACCATGGCTTGCAACCCTGCAAAGTTGGGCTGATTTCAGGTAGGTCAACAAACCATCATGTGATTTCGGAGGGTGCCAGTCAAGGCCGCAAGGGCGTGTTTGGGGGCACCCCCATGTTTACTAGATCATCTACAATACAAAATGATGTCTACTTCCCATGGAATCCCATGACCAAAACAAGCTGCCATGCGAAATGCTTCTCAGTTTAGACTAAGATTTACAGATGAAAAAACTTGCAAACTTAGATGAAAATGGTTCAAACTTGGCATATGTATCCCTAACATGGCCATGGATTGTAACCGTACAAACTTGGCGGTCATTTAATATAGGTCAATAAACCAACATGTGCTTCCTGAGGGTACGAGGATAGCCCAGAAGGGCCCTTCTCGGGCCACATCCTTTCAATACACCATCTACATAGGATTCCAAGTTATTTTGATTCCATCCCATGAACCAAATCAAGCATGCATGCACAGAGCGTTCAAGGTTACACATGATTTTCATGATTTTTTTCATGCCCTCCCGGTCTACCCCCCTAGACAACCATCGAAAGTGGTAGCACATGATGCCTTCAAGCTTCTTTTCCTAAGGGTGGACCAAATTGACACCATACCAAGTGCGAATATTGGTTCAAACTGGATTCCATCCATGGAGTCGATGCGGTACACGCATTGCCTCCGTCAAGAACCTTCCTGCTACACTGTCGAATGTACAAACCAAGTAGATCATGCTTCATGTGTAATGTACCCAACTTATGACATGCAATGGAAAATGTTACATTACAGGCTTGCAGGACAACATTAAAATGAGTTTCATCAAAATTTGCATGTTTTGGCAATTGCGGCCACTTTTCGGGCATTTATGACCGAAAAATTGAAGAAAATAGAAAATCTAGTAGAAACTTACAACCATTGTGCATGCATGCTTCATTTGGTCATTGGAGGCCATGAAATATATTTGACAAAATATGAAGATGGTGTGAACATGGAGGTTCCCCGACACAAGCCCTTCCGGCCGAGCCTGGCGCCCTTTGAGAGCAGATGGTATAGTACTATCCTGACTTGTATGAAATCAACCCAACTTTTTGGGGTGAGTATTGAAGGCCATGTTAGGCCTCCATGCCATGTTTGAACCCTTTTTTCTAAAGTTTGCAATATGATTCACGTGTGGCCAGTTTTCGAGTATTTTCGACCAAAAAATTACCGTACATGCTAAATTTTGTGTAAACTGAAAAGCATTTTTGCATGCTTGCTTGATTTTGTCATGAGATGAAGTTCAAAAGCTTGGGGGAATTTCACAAATTTCATGTTGTACTTGCTTCACAAAGTGGCCAGTGCAGTACCAAGGTTCTAGACGGAGCAGTTGATGTGCCTGAGCTTTCATACTACATGGAATTCGGTGTAGGCCAATGATCCAACTAGGCTTGGTGTGTCAACTAGGTCCACCATAAGGCAAATAAAGTGTAATGCATCATGTGCCCCCTGCTTTCGATGTGTGGCTAGGGGGTAGACCATGCAGGCGATGTTTCTTTTTCGCTTTGAAATTGTAGAAGGATTATAAATTTTGGCCAAATTAAAAACCATTGTGAATGCACTATTGATTTTCTCATGGGAGATCATGAAATAAAGTTGGCATCATTTGTGGATATTGTGAACACGGAGGTGCTGCGATAAACGCCCTTCCTTTGGTCTAACATGGCATCCTCTGAGAAGACACATGCTGGTTTGTTGACCTTTCTTAAATCAACACAAAAAATTTGGGGTAACAACTCATGGTCATGTTAGTCCTCCATGCCAAGTTGGAAGTATTCTTAGTAAAGATTGCAACAAATGTCACGTGGGGCCAGTTTTTGAGCATTTTCGATATAAAAAAATTCCCAATACGTGGAGAAGTTGTCGAAACTGAGAACCATATTTGAATGCTTGCTTGATTTGCTCATGGGAGGGCATGAAAAAAGGTTGGAATCATTTGTATGTGGTGTTAACATGGAGGTGCTCCCAGACTCGCCCTTCCGGGCTAGCCTGGCAACCTCTGAAAATGCTCGATGGTTTGTTCACATATCTTAAGTCAACCGAACTTTTTTGCGGTGACAATTCAAGGCCATTGTGCGCCTCCATGCCTAGTTTGAACCATTTTCGGCAATGATTGCAAGTGTTGTCACGTGCGGCCACATTCGGGCATTTTCGTCCGAAAATGAAAAACTTTGCTAAACTAAAAACTATTTTGCATGATTGCTTGCATTGGTCATGGCATGTATAGTTGTGAAACTTATTTGGAAAATGGACAACGCCAATTTTGGAATTATATATCATTCATACTTGTTTGCAACCAAAAACCTAGTTCACCCTTATGAAATGTATTTTTTAGCACAACATTGTTGGGATCTACGGTAGGGTGCGTCGACTGCAAATTAAATTTTCCTACGCGCAGAACAACCAAGAACATGCTACGAGAGATGGATCATAGATTGTTACCACTAGACTCATAGTGTCGTGCAGCGGAAGAAGAGTTGGGGCAGTGCGTCCGCGTGGATCGTCTCCTCCTCGTCCGATCTCCCTCGAACAGACGGTCGTCCGATCCCACGTACAAGTTCTCCGGAGTGGCACAAGTGCACCGCCTCTAACGGTATCCGCGCGTGCAGGAGGAACACCGTGCGGCGGACTGCTAGGTCCGATCACACAGTCGGCGGCGAGTGGAGGAGGCTATTTGCAACACATACAAACCCTAGTCGCAGCGCCGAAGCGATCAACCACATGAGTGTGCCGCACCTCCACTTTATATAGGCGTCCGTCGCAGCCCAACACTTGGGCCTCGCATGGACCCTAAAGCCCACATGTCTACTCTGCCACAACCCGAATACAGCTCGGATCACATCCGACCAGTGTCGTCAGATCCGACCTCGTAGGTTCCTTCCCTTAAGCGCATGACCCCTTAGGTTCAAGTCAGCTTGGTCGCAGTTCAGATCACCTCCGACCTGCACGGTTGGTAGCGGCCTCTAGCAAGGCGTGCCGACCACCAAGCAGACTATGAAGCCGGTTAGGCAAACCTGTACAACGGGTCACACTTCTATTCCCTTTGCCTCACGATATATGTTGTCAGGCTCAAGGCGAGACTGGCATCCTTGTGCTAGCCCGTCCTCTTTCTCGTTCTAGTGATGCCGACCACAATCCGGATTATCTCATAATCCTTGTCACATGGCCATGCTTCTCTTGGTAAGATAACACGAGGGGCCCAGAGTATATCTCTCGTGATCGGAGGGGCAAATCCCATCTTGCTCGACCACGTCTCGCAGCATGGGTCTAGACAAGCCCAAAACCTAACTTTGTAACTACCCAGTCACGGAGTAGCGTTTGGTCGGCCCAAAGCAAGTCTATCACCATCCCGAGTACATGCGTCAGCTCAGGTCTTAGGACATAGAACGTATGTTGTACTAGATACTCACAGATGACATGTCGCTGCGTCTCATAGTTGGTTCTGTCTGACTCGGACTTTATCTGGACTCGGATCCGACTACGCCGAATCCGACCAGACCTTTCCAAGTCCATATTATCCGGTTAGCATCCAATGCTCCATGGCTAGTGAGACCAAGCCATCGACCGTGTCATATGCTAGTCTAGTCGGATGCGCGTCCACATAGCCCTTTCGACTAGGGATCTTTTTGGACAGTCATCATACAATGCATAGTCCCACAAACAAGTCACGTACTTGCTGATACACATCATTGATAATGTCCAAGGACTATCTTTATTCATAAACACATAGGAAATATCATCATGCATGATTGCTCTAGGGCATATCTCCAACAGTCTCCCACTTGCACTAGAGTCAATCAAATATACATTGAATGCCCATAGCTCTAACGTGCCCCTCATGCTTGGGTTGTGGAAGCGGCTTAGTCAACGGATCTGCAATATTTGCATCCGTGTGAATCTTGCATAACTCTACATCACCATTCTTTACGATCTTTCGTATCAGGTGATATTTCCGATCTATGTGTCTAACCTTGTGGTGATTCCTAGGCTCCTTGGCATGTGCGATGGCACCAGAATTATCACAATAAAGGTCCAACAGTTTAACCAAGGCTAGGAAAATACCAAGATCATCCAGAAAATGCCGGATCCAAACACCTTCCTTTGCAGCTTCACAAGCCGCAATCTATTCGGCTTCTGTGGTAGAATCGGCCACCGTATCCTGCTTGGAACTCATCCAGTGCACTGCACCTCCGTTAAGGACGTACACGAATCCGGACTGTGATCGACAATCATCTCTGTCGGTTTGGAAACTAGCATCGGCGTAACCCCTTATGACGAGCTCTTCCTCACCTCCATGAACTAGGAACATCTCTTTAGTCCTTTTCAGGTACTTCAAAATAGTCTTTACTGCTGCCCAGTGACTCTCACCTGGGTTGGCCTGGTATCTACTTGTTAGGCTTATTGCAAAAGCAACATCAGGCCTTGTACATATCATGGCATACATGATGGATCCAATTGCCGAGGCATATGGAATCCTACTGATCCTACTTCGTTCATCAAATGTCGAAGGACTCTGAGTCTCACTTAGCCTTATACCATGTGAGAGTGGCAAGAACCCTTTCTTCGCCTCACTCATGTTGAACCGCTTCAACACTTTATCTATGTACGTGCTCTGGCTTAAGCCGAGCAGCCTCCTCGATCTATCTCTATAGATCTTAATGCCTAAAATATACACTGCCTCAACAAGGTCTTTCATTGAAAACTTGCCATTAAATGACTTCTTGACCGAGTGCAGCATCGAAACATCATTCCCGATAAGCAGTATGTCATCCACATACAAGATCAAAACACTATCGAGCTCCCACTTAACTTCTTGTATAAACAAGAGTCCTCTTCGCTTTTGATGAAACCGAGACCAGTGACGACCTCATCAAAATGAATGTTCCAACTCCGAGATGCTTGCTTCACCCCATAAATGGATCTCTTGAGCTTGCATACCTTACTAGTGCTAGTCGGATCGACAAAACCCTCGGGTTGTATCATATACGCGTCCTCGGTTAAATTTCCGTGAAGGAAATTCATTTTGACATTCATCTGCCATATCTCGTAATCGAAATATGCAGCTATAGCTAGTACGATCCTCGCCGATTTCAGCATCACTACCAGCGAGTAAGTCTCATCACAGTCAATTCCTTGAACTTGTCCATAACCCTTATCGACAAGCCGAGCTTTGTGGATCTGAACATTTCCATCCACATCGGTTTTCTTCTTAAAGACCCATTTTCAACCAATGGCAGTTACGCCAGGTGGCGGATCAACCAAGTCCCAGACTTGATTCTCATCCATGGATTTTAACTCGGATCTCATGGCCTCCAGCCATGCCTCAGAATCTGGGCTCACCATCGCTTCCACATATGTGGCCGGCTCATCGCTTTCTAGCAACAATACATCACACACTCTGTGCAATATTTCTTACCTCCGTCGTTCCGGTGCCGCTTCCACTATGGGTTCCCTGACTGACTCCGGTATGATTTCATCACCAACCGAGCCGTCCCCGAGTGGTCCTCGAATTTCTTCGAGTTGAACCGTCCTCCCACTGGCCTCCCGACTGAGAAACTCTTTCTCAAGGAAAACCTCGTTCCGAGCAACAAATACTTTGTTCTCTTCCCGGTTGTAGAAGCTATATCCCAAGGTTTCCCTCGGATATCCCATGAATATGCATTTATCCGACTTAGGTGTAAGCTTGCCTGACATGAGTCGCTTGACAAATACTTCACAACCCCAAATCTTTAGAAAAGACAAACTGGGACTCTTCCCGGTCCACATCTCATGTGGTGTCTTGTCTACGGATTTTGGTGGTACCCTGTTAAGTGTGAAAGCTGCAGTTTCCAAAGCGTATCCCCAGAATGACAAGGGTAAATCTGATTTCCTCATCATAGACCGGACCATGTCCAACAAGGTCCTATTCCTCCGTTCCGACACGCCGTTTCTCTGTGGCGTACCTAGAGGTGTGAGCTGAGGTACTATACCTTCACTTTTCAGATGATCATCAAACTCCTGGCTCATGTACTCACCTCCACGATCAGATTGCAGAAGCTTTATAGTCTTGCCGAGCTGATTCTCAACCTCATTCTGAAACTCTTTGAACTTTTCAAAAGTCCCCGGCTTGTGCCTCATCAAATAGATATATCCATATCTACTCAAGTCATCGGTAAAAGTCACGAAGTACTGATAGCCACCTCTAGCAGTTGTGCTCATTGGACCACACACATCACTATGTATAAGTTCCAACAGCTCAGACGCCCTCTCGCAACTCTTTGCGAAAGGAGACTTAGTCATCTTGCCGAGCAAGCATGATTCACATGTCTCGAACGACCCGAAGTCGGACGAAGTTAGGAGCCCACCATCATGGAGCTTCTTCATGCATTTCAGACTAATGTGTCCAAGCCGGCAATGCCAGAAGTATGTTGGATTTATCTCATTAGGCTTATGCCTTTTGACATTCACGTTATAGACTGGTTCCTGTTCTAGGTTCAATATAAATAGCCCATCAATAATGGTGCATAGCCGTGGAACATACCATTCAAAAATATCGAACAACCATTGTCCTTCAAATTGAATTCATAACCTTGACTCATCAAACATGAGGCAGAAATAATGTTCCGACTAAGTGCAAGAATGTAATAACAATTATTCAATTCCATAATGAATCTGGAAGGAAGTTGGAGCTACATCGTGCCGACCTCCAACGCAGCAACTCTTGCTTTGTTACCGACCCTGATGTCAATCTCCCCTTGTGCCACACGCCTAGTTCTTACCAGCCCCTGCATCGAGTTGCAAATATGAACAACCGATCCGGTATCAAATACCCAAGAGCTACTAGGTATGTCAGCAAGGTAAATGTCTATAACATATGCAACAAGTGTACCTTTGCTTGAAGAAGCATTTCCGGCCTTCTTGCCATGCTCTGCAAGCCACTTGCTATAGTTCCTCTTCCAGTGACCGGTCTCCTTGCAATGATAGCAAACGGTCTTCGAGTCTGGTCCAGACTTCGGCGTAGCGGCAGAGGTTACCGTCTCTGTGCCCTTTGCCTTAGCCTTTTTCTTGGACCAACTCTTCTTGAACTTAGCCGATTTCTGCACCATCAACACTTGATGCGTGCCTTTCTTAATATCCTGGTCTGCCACCTTGAGCATCCCATGCAATTTAGTGAGCTTCTTATCCATGCCATGCATATGATAGTTTGAGATGAACGTCCCATAGTTGGGCGGAAGAGAACCCAGAACAGCATCAGTAGCCAGCTCATCCAAGAGTGGGAAGCCCAACCGATCCAAAGCTTGCACATATCCGATCATCTTGATCACATGTGGGCTTAGTGGATCACCTTCCTTCATCTTGCAATCCATCAAGGATCGCCAGACGTTGAAACTTTCAGTCCTAGCCTGTGTCTGAAACATGCTCTTGAGACTCTGGATCAGATCGTAAGCCTCAACATTTTCGAAATGCTGTTGCAAATCGGGCTCCATACAAGCCAGCATCAGACAGCTGAGCTCCATTGATTCATCAACGAGTTTCTGGTAGGCATTCTTAGTTGTGGCATTAGCATTATCGGCAGGTTCCTCTGGAAGTGGATCCTCCAGAACATGTTCCTTTTTATCATGCTTGAGAACAATTCTCAGATTTCTATACCAGGTGGTAAAGTTTGTTCCATTCAGTTTATCCTTTTCCAGAATTGATTTCAATGCAAAGTTGGGTTGAGAAGGTGGTGCCATTGATCTACAACAGAAAAATATGCAATCACAAAGCAATGTGTTTATGTAGAGTAATTCAAGCCTAAACAGAAATACTCCCACTGAAGTCAGCATCCCTCTGAAAACTCTCAGTGATTCAGGATCCGACTAGTGCATGCGACTAGTGAGCTTTAGCATCACTGCTAGCCGACATACCTATCCAGTAAGCAACTCCTTGCTAATCATATCTCTATACGACTCCTGTCGGTCGGGAAAGGTATCTCATACCCCGGCTCCCAACCTTCTTTGCCACAAGGCCCAAAACCTTTTGATAGCCTTGTCAAGTTAACCTGACGCAGTGCATGTCCATGTCCGACATGAACCCTTCAGTTCAAGGACACCTAGCAGCACCCCAATTTTATGAGCCCACTACTAGACGTACTTGACGTGAGAAGGTGCAACATCGGGGATGGAAATTCGCTTGATATTCATGAGGGATCATTCTACCATTCTAACATGCATAGAAACAAAGAAGCATAACAATCACAAATAAACACATATTGTGAAATAGTATGGCTCCTTCATGGACGTTCTTCAGGTCGGCTCCGACTCCGATGACCATCTAGGAAGTCCATCTTGTTTGTCATGCCGGGACACCAAGCCACCAACTTGAACTCTATTATCCAACTACTACAACTAGTAATGAATTTACATATAGGCACAAGTCGACACGCGGGTCGTTATACAATATAATGCCAGCACTTTGGCTCCTACCGGCTGACAAACATGACACGCAGGCCACGTATAAATTACACACATGCATCACATACACATGAGCCATACTATTCACATCAAACCAGCAAAACACAGTTATGCATAGAATCGCATTCTACCAGTTTGTGTGTCGGGTACGAAATACACGGCACTACGCACACGGCGGTCCCAGATCACATCTGAACTCCGATCACGCCGAATTTTCTTATCTGACCGATCTTATCGATCATCGCGAGTCCGATTCGGGTTTATGTTTCACTGTTAACCCTGATGGCGGATACCGACCGTTAGGGGTAGATTGTGTCATGACCTCATCGACTCCGATCATCAGAAAACATGGCCTCTTCAATCCCCATGTGCAATTGATCTCATCAACCGTGCACATAGCCGATTTCATCAAGGACAACAGATCTCATCTGTTGCCTCCACATATCTAATATGCATACGATCTGAAACCAAATCCTATAGCAGAGGCTCTGATACCACTGTTGGGATCTACGGTAGGGTGCGACGACTGCAAAATAAATTTTCCTACGCGCAGAACAACCAAGAACATGCTACGAGAGATGGATCACAGATCGTTACCACTAGATGCACAGTGCCGTGCAGCGGAAGAAGAGTTGGGGCAGTGCGCCCGCGTGGATCGTCTCCTCCTCGTGCGATTTCCCTTGAACAGTCGGTCGTCCGATCCCACGTACAAGTTCGCTGGAGCGGCACAAGTGCACCGCCTCTAACGGTATCCGCGCATGCAGGAGGAACACCATGCGGCGGACTGCTAGGTCCGATCACACAGTCGGAGGCGAGTAGAGGAGGCTATTTGTAACACATGCAAACCCTAGTCGCAGCGCCGAAGCGATCAACCGCATGAGTGTTCCGCACCTCCACTTTATATAGGCGTCCATCGCTGGCTCAACACTTGGGCCTCGCATGGACCCTAAAGCCCACATGTCTACTCAGCCACAATCCGAATACAGCTCGGATCACATCCGACCAGTGTCCTCGGATCCGACCTTGTAGGTTCCTTCCCTTAAGCGCGAGACCCCTTAGGTTCAAGTCAGCTTGGTCGCAGTTCGGATCACCTCCGACCTGCACGGTTGGTAGCGGCCTCTAGCAAGGCGTGCCGACCACCAAGAAGACTATGAAGCTGGTTAGGCGAACATGTACAACATGTCACACTTCTGTTCCCTTTTCCTCACGATATATGTTGTCGGGCTCAAGGCGAGACTGACATCCTTGTGCTAGCCGGACCTCTTTCTCGTTCCAGTGATGCCGACCACAATCCGGACTATCTCATAATCCTTGTCGCATGGCCATGCTTCTCTTGGTCGGATCACACAAGGGGCCCAGAGTATATCTCTCCTGATCGGAGGGGCAAATCCCATCTTGCTTGACCACATCTCGCAGCATGGGTCTAGACAAGCCCAAAACCTACCTTTGTAACTACCCAGACAAGACCAAAGCAAGTCTGTCACCATCCCGAGTACATGCGTCAGCTCAGGTCATAGGACATAGAACGTATGTTGTACTAGAGACTCATAGATGACATATCGCTGCGTCTCATAGTTGGGTCTATCCGACTCGGACCTTATCTCGACTCGGATCCGACTATGTCGAATCCGACCCGACCTTTCCAAGTCCAGATTATCTGTTTAGCATCCAATGCTCCATGGCTAGTGAGACCAAGCCATCGACCGTGTCATATGCTAGTCTAGTCGGCTGCGCATCCACACAGCCCTTTCGACTAGGGATCTTTTAGGGCAGTCATCATACAATGCATAGTCCCACAAACAAGTCATGTACTTGCTGATACACATCATTGATAATGTCCAAGGACTATCTTTATTCATAAACACATAGGAAATATCATCATACATGATTGCCTCTAGGGCATATCTCCAATAAACATAATGTTTTTTAATCTTGATGATAAATGTTAAAAGATCCCATAACTCACGCACGCCACCTCTCCCGAAATCCCGTGATTGCACCGCCTTCCTCCTAACCACCCATGGCATCGGGGCCTCCTACCACCGCCACGACTGTGCAAATATAAGATCGGAGACGTCGGGCGTGCGCGGTTTTCGAAATCTCCGGACGCCCCCGCCGCCATCGTCAGCTTAGGGGTCGGAAGTGCCTGCTCTTTTCGCCCCCTCCTCCTCATGTCCCTCTCTCGAGCGAAAATGGTTAAGGAGATCAGCACGGTACGTATTTGCACTATAGAATCTGTCAGATCTGAATTCAACTGCTAGCACTAATCTTTAAGACTGTACGTACTAGTAATGAGATTGATCTCGATTCGCAGTGTGGCATTTGTTTGGACACCAAGGGTTTGTGCCCCGGTGAGCGTCGTATGAGGGAGTTTTGTACCGTCACCCTGCACGCGGGATTTGCAAACAAGACAGTAAGATCCAGTCTGACATGACCCGTATCAAATATCACGAGAAATTTAGTACTCTATCCGATCCAAAATTAATGTGTTAGATTCATGTACATACGCAAGCATCTAGTCATGTTTTCTGCATAGATACATCCGTATGTACAATTCTTTGTCCACAAATTTTTGGACGGAGGTAGTAATATTGAACGAATATTGTACTCGGACCCTTTGTACTCAGTTAGTTGTTTGTAATGTTTACTGCAAAAAGAGTTATATTGCATGTTGATTTATTAGATGATAAAATGGTTTCATGTACGTGCATGTAAATTTAAATCTTCTATGGGGTTATTTGATAATACTGCTAAGAAGTAGTGAACTATTATGCTAGTCATCTATGATTGGAGAAATTCTTTAGATTATCAGGCAGTTCATATATATTAACAATCGTACATATGCTACTCGGGTAATCCTCTGCTACGATAGATATAGTTTCATGCAGAAATTTGGAGTGCCCTTGGGAAAATACGGGAACTTTGAAGCAAGTTTCAGTACCAGTGAGGGGTTTGAATTCCCATGTGAGATTACCAATGACAATGAGTGGACATATATTTCAGGGGAGTCTTGGAAGGAATTTGTTAGAGTTTACACGCTACATGTGGGTCAGGAGATTACGTTCAGTACTGACAATTTAGAAGTAGCAAGTAGCGTTGTGACAACTGGGAATTTGCCTATCATACATCCAAGTAAGATACTTTTTTGCTCCTGCAAGTTTTATTACTCTAACTTTATCATATACCATATATAATTAATTAAATTGTCTATGTTATAAAATTGTAGCATACTACCAATTGTCCAATGAGAAAAGAGATATTATCGACAATGTCGATGTAACTGAGGGGACAAGCTTAAACTGGAGAATGATGGAGTATGTCATACGCCAAGTGATGGATCTTGACAAGTTAGTGGAGTGTCATGATGCTGGAAACTATGATCAAGGAAGAGCATATGCATTCCTCCATACGTTGACATGGTCAGATTGCAACAAGAACTTCTCGGTAACCATCTTTCTGTTCTTCATTTACTTTGTGTCATTTCAGTATGTTTTTAGCTTTGTTCCAAATTAATTGTTCTTCCTTTAGTACATAACAATAAGTTGCCACGTGTTGATGTAACAAATATTGTTTTCAAACAGAAACTGCCTAATTGTGTTATCCCCAAAGAAATGAGGAATATGGTGCCATAACCATTGTTTGTCATCCACATAGTACTGTGTCAAGTACATACACCATTTCTGATATTGACGGTCATGTCTACGTCAACAAATGGTACGACTTCATGAAGAAGGAAAAAATCTTGCTGTTAGGACAGAAGGTGCTGATGTTGCTGTACCTGGGACATCATGGGATTTATCTGTTTGTTTCCCATGTTCCTGATGTGCCTCTCGAGTAGTTTTGGCAAAACATAGTGTGCGAAAATAAATTAAGGGATTTTTAAGTCATTTCTGTAATGACGTACTTTATTTTATTTCATGGTACTCTTGGGTTCGTGCACAACATAGTGGGCAAGAATTTAAATGGTTGTCTATGTTTTTCCATTCGATTGCCTTCATTGGAACTCGGTTTATTCATTCTTTTTAGCAATTTTAACATGCTCCGTCTTGCCCCTTATTTTCTCATAATAGTCAAGAAGGTAAGAAATAATCAAAACAACTATTTCATGCAATCATCGTGTAAGATTTTTTTCTTACTCTTACCTGTCATAAAGAGGGGGGTGTGAGAGGTATCATGTTAGAACACCTCTTCTTATTAAGCTGTTATTACATGTGACCATGGTAATCGCCTTGATACGATCACAAATATATTATTTATTCACAATCAACATCACACACAACACACACAACACCATTACACTAGCCGTCAACAGCTTCAGCATGAAAACAATTTGTCTCCCTAGTCCTAACATCATATAAGCTTGGTGCTTCGTAATGGTTGCCACATTGCTCTGAATGTAATTTGTCTTGCCTCCAATGTTGACACTCTTGGTACATGCATTCTTTTCCCACTGTTTTTTTTTGCGCGTTGTAGTTGTTCCCTTCTATCCTGTGCCGCAGCAATTGCATCAAGGGCATAAGCACCAACAAGGACACTTGTACCAACAAGATGATCCACGTACTCTAGTTCCCAACGCCAGAAATCACATGGATCCTATGAATCAAGTGAACACAAATCAAACCAGCACTAACGAAACATTAGAAAAAATTACTCATGCAGTAAATGTCAACCCAAAGTGTAAAGGGATTGTATATTGTGGTGCTTGCACTTGTAGAACACCTAACCATCATGCTCTTCGGTATTGGAAAGATAGAATCTAACCGTTTCGCCACAGTCAGGGCAAGGGATCAGGGGCACATCAACTGATCGGCCCCTCAGCGCGCACCTAATCGAGCTCGACGACGACATGGTTGATTTGGTGTCAGCCGACTGCGGCAATGACAGACGGGTGGTCGTAATCCTTTGGGTAAGAGAAGAACTAGGGACTCCTCCGCTGGGCTAACAAACCCTAACACCATCACCAGAGCATCGTGCTCCCTCTAAATAGGCTAACTAACAAATCTTCCAACCCACTAACCGACCCTAAAATCACGGACGGACCATCCATGCGCATTACTTGTAAATATATCGTCAGATATCACAGCAGATATGTACCCTTCCATCGTATCGCATATCCCTCCCATCTTTTCTTTCTGCGTATCGCTCCTTCCTTAACCGCCCAGAAAGATTTGGTGTCCAGAGGTAGCCGTCGCCGCGAGTCGCTCCATTGCTCTGCAGAAGCCCACACCGACGCCGGAGTAAAAGGAAAAAGGTATCATCCTCCACGTCTCCTCCCATCTCTTGAAACGTTCATACTTTTTTCCGTTGATTGAACCAAAAAGGAGGTTCTGATGAGATTAGAGATGCCATATTTGTGTGCAAGATCTTTGGTATTTGTTCCTGGCGGATTAGTTTTTCGTCGAAGGTACTATTTTGGTCCAAGATTGTGTGTGCTTCTCTTTACTTCAAGTAAAGGCGTTATGAGATTAGATGTGATTGCAAGTTCACAGTAGTTCATAATACGATCTAGTTACGGAAATATTATGTTGGTGGAGCTAATTTTCTAGCCCTTTCTGCTATACTGGATTACTATGAATGATTTGCATAAGGTTGGAGTGAAGAATTTTATGCAACAACTTTGCGATTGGTTGTTAGGGGATCCTGATCATACGATGTTGTTATGGATATATATATTTTTGTTGTTGGAGTTTCTTTACTAGACCATTAGGCTATGTTGCATTAGTAGGAATGATTTGGATGATGTTTGATTTAGCCACTTAGATGTGGCATACAAAGACTTGTTATCAATACTACAGTAAAGGAGATGTTGGCTGACGGGCTTTCTGCTTTGTTGAAAGATGGAGAGGAGAAAGGTGATTACACACCGCTGAAAATCTGCCGAAGAGCTCCGGGTGTGTCACACTTGCTTTTTGCGGATGATACTTCGTTGTTCTTTAAAGAAGAGGAGGAACAAGAAAAAAAGGTTCAGGAAGTACTTAATATTTATGAACGGGCTACTAGACAGTGTATTAACCCAGATAAGTGCAGTGCTCTCTTTGGTCCATCATGTGTCGTGGACATACAGGATAGTATACGGGCTGTCCTTCACACTGGTGTGAGCACCTTTGAGGAAAAATACCTAGGACTTCCGACGCCAGAGGGTCGTATATCACGAGGTAAGCTTCAGAATTTGCAGTCACGGCTGATGAAGAGGATCATTGCTTGGGGTGACACTCTTTCTCTTGCTGGCAAGGAGATTATGATTAAAGCAGTCGCACAGGCTATCCCAACTTATATTATGGGTGTTTTTAAACTGCCTATGTTAGTGTGTAATGATCTGAACAGAATGGTGCGGAATTTTTGGTGGGGATCTTCAGAGGGCAAGAGGAAAACTCACTGGTTGGCATGGCCAAAAATTCTGGCGCACAAATCCCAGGGCGGATTGGGTTTCAAGGACTTGCGGGTGTTCAACCAAGCTCTTCTCGCGAGACAGGCATGGCGCTTGCTAACTAAGCCTGATAGTTTATGTGCGCAGGTGTTAAAGGCTCGGTATTATCCTGATGGACGCCTTGAGGATGCGGTATTTGCGGGAAATGCTTCGCCTGCTTGGCAGGTCATCCAGCATGGCCTCGTGCTCCTGAAGAAGGGCATCATCTGGCGTGTCGGGAGTGGACAGAGCATCTGCATCTGGCGGGACCGCTGGGTGCCCCGGGAGCCTTCATGCCAGCCCATTACACAGCAAGGCACCTGCCGACTGAGACGAGTGGCGGATCTTCTGGATGATGCCGGCGCTTGGCGGATGGACTTGCTACACCGACACTTCCTCCCGGCAGACATTGACGCGATCACCAGTATTCGGACCTCGCCCCACATCACCGATGACATTATCGCATGGGCGCCGGAGAAGAACGGTATCTTCACCGTTCGATCCGCCTATCGCTTCGCCATGGACGAGCGCGAACGTCCACTGGCTACCGCCACGAGCAGGGCACCGGATGGTCGTCGCGCCATCTGGAAGATCATATGGCGGTGCCCTGCCCCCCCCTAAGGTATGCGTGTTTGCATGGAGAGTAGTGACCAACTCGTTGGCTACCTGGTCCAACAAATTTTCTCGCCATCTTGAGCTTACTGACATATGTCCTATTTGTGGTGTGGAACGAGAGGACGACTTCCATGCATTATGCAGATGCCCACTTGCTAGAGAGCTGTGGCGGAATATGGAGACACACTGGCCAATCCCAAAGCTCGAGGGAATTTGCAAGCCAAGAGTGGCTGTTTTCCCTCCTAGAACCACTAGACAGAACGGCACGCCTGGTCACCCTCATGATTATGTGGTGAACCTGGTACGTGCGCAATGAGATTACTCATGGAAAGAAGCCACCCCCAACATAAGCATCCCGCCGCTTCCTCAACGGGTACATTAATTCGCTTCTATGCATTCATCACTACCCAAATGGAGACATGGAGAAAGGAAAGATGATCCTGTATGTTACCCAGCTGGCCACAACTTTATGTACTGAGCAGAAGTAGGAGCTATGTTGGGCGCTGCCCGGCCCGGGCTGGACGAAGTTAAACACTGATGGAAGTTATGTCTCGGCTACAGGCGCTACAGGAGGGGGCATGGTCCTCCGCGATGACGGAGGAGAGATCATCTTTGGTGCATGTAGGGAGATACGCACATGTGATAATAGCCTGCATGTGGAACTTGCAGCATGCAGAGAGGGCTTGGAATTGGCTTTGCATCGAACCAACCTACCCATCGTGGTGGAGCTGGATAGTGTGGAAGCGGTCACGAGGCTTACAACACATGTGATGGACCGCTCACAGCACCGTGTTCTAGTTGACGAGATCCGGAGGATAGTTACATCAGAGGAAAGGGAGATTTTTTTTACTCACTATAGATGATCTCGGAATAAAGTTAGTCATGAGTTGGCCGCGTACGGCCGTAGTACCCCTGCACTGCTGTGTGGTTGCGATTGGGGTTGGAATTTGTTGTAAACCTATCCAAGGCTGATAAGCCTCCTTGAGTAATGAAAATCTCCTTTCACCCCGCAAAAAAGGAGATGCTATTGAAGGAGTTGCTGGATTATTTAGGACTGATTTGGATGAGGTTGTTCATACCAAATTAGGAATACGAATTTTAGGAGATTAGAGCTTTTGCTGGAAATTCAGGACTCAGTTTGTCTCACACATACCATGCTATTCTATATTACAAGGTATATAAATAGTCCTATGTCTTAGTGAGAATCGGTATATTTTGACAATCTGGATCTCATTAATTCCATTCTACTATCTGGTGTTGTAGGCACAATGGATTCACACGTGCATGGCAATAAGCGTGCGGAGTACGACAGGTTGTTGCTTGAAGCCCGCCGGGAGATCGACGCGAAGGTCCAACACGAACGTGATGAGATGGATAGGGCACTCAAACTAGAACGTGCATATGTCAATAGGATGCTTAAGGATGAGTGTGCAAATATGTCTCAAAAGATTAAGCAGATGAGAGAAGAGATGGGAAAAAAGTTAAAGCAGGACCGCGAGGTCATGGAAAAGAAATTCCAGCTGGCGTACAAGGAGATGCAGCTTAAATTGCAAAAGGACTGGTGATGTCTACTACACAACCTTCTTCTTGTAGACGTTGTTGGGCCTGCAAGTGCACAGGTTTGTAGGACAGTAGCAAATTTCCCTCAAGTGGATGACCTAAGGTTTATCAATCCGTAGGAGGCGTAGGATCAAGATGGTCTCTCTCAAACAACCCTGCAACCAAATAACAAAGAGTCTCTTGTGTCCCCAACACACCCAATACAATGGTAAATTGTATAGGTGCACTAGTTCGGCGAAGAGATGGTGATACAACTGCAAAATAGATAGTAGATATAGGTTTTTGTAATCTGAAATAATAAAAACAGCAAGGTAACAAGCGGTAAAAGTGAGCGTAAACGGTATTGCAATGATAGGAAACAAGGCCTAGGGTTCATACTTTCACTAGTGTAAGTTCTCTCAACAATAATAACATAGATAGAACATATGAAAATCCCTCAACATGCAACAAAGAGTCACTCCAAAGACACTAATAGCGAAGAACAAACGTAGAGATTATGGTCAGGTACGAAACCACCACAAAGTTATTCTTTCGGATCGATCTATAAAAGAGTTTGTACTAGAATAACACCTTAGGATACAAATCAACCAAAACCCTAATGTCACCTAGATACTCCATTGTCACCTCAAGAATCCGTGGGCATGATTATATGATATGCATCACACAATCTCAGATTCATCCAACCAACATAAAAGTACTTCAAAGAGTGCCCCAAAGTTTTTACCGGAGAGTCAAGAACGTGTGCCAACCCCTATGCATAGGTTCCCAAGTGTCACGAAACCCGCAAGTTGATCACCAAAACATACATCAAGTTGATCAATAGAATAACCCATTGTCACCACGATTATCCCATGCAAGACATACATCAAGTGTTCATAAAAGACTCAATCCAATAAGATAACTTCAAAAGGGGAAACTCAATTCATCACAAGAGAGTAGAGGGGGAGAAACATCATAAGATCCAACTACAATAGCAAAGCTCGGGATACATCAAGATCGTGCCATAGATGGAACACGAGAGAGAACACGAGAGAGAGAGATCAAACACATAGCTACTGGTACATACCCTCAGCCCCGAGGGTGAACTACTCCCTCCTCGTCATGGTGTAACGCCCCGAGACCGATGTGCCAGGTGTCGTGCAGTTATTCGCTGTTGTTGCGTTGTCATTGCTTGCGTGTCATGCATCTCATATCATGTCATCATGCGCATTTCATTTTGCATACATGTTCGTCTCATGCATCCGAGCATTTTCCCCGTTGTCCGTTTTGCAATCCGGCGTTCCGTTCTCCTCCGGTGGTCATTTCTACCTTTCTTTCTTGTGTGGGGATTAAACATTTCCGGCTTGGACCGAGACTTGTCAAGCGGCCTTGGTTTACTACCGGTAGACCGCCTGTCAAGTTTCGTACCATTTGGACTTCGTTTGATACTCCAACGGTTAACCGAGGGACCGAGAAGGCCTCGTGTGTGTTGCAGCCCAACACCCTTCCATTTTGGCCCAAAACCCACCTAACTCTGTTCCATCATCTCGGTCGTTCGATCACGATCGCGTGGCCGAAAACCGCACCTCTTTTGGAGCTTCCTAGCTCCCTCTACCTATAAAAGAGCACCCCTCCCCGAAATTTCGGATCATTTCGCAGTCTAAACCCTAGATCCACTCCTCCCCGCGCCACCGGACGCGTCCGTGCTGCACCGGACATGTCCGCCCCCTCGCGCCACCTCACTCCAGCCAATTAGAAGGCGCCACGTCAGCCCCGCCGCCCCTATCCTCCAATAAGAAGCCGCCACCTCACCTCCCCTGCGCCCACTTCGCCGCCGACCCGCGGGGCCCAGATCTGGCCCGCGCGAGCCCGACCGCGCCGCCACCCAGCCCGAGCGTCGCCCGTCCCCAGCGCCTCGCGCCTCTCTGTCCTTGCTCCACCGCCGTTGAGCTCGCCGGCCGGAGCCGCCGCCTGCCGCACGTCGCTGGACCTCCGCAGCCTCGCCCTGGCTGGATCCGGCGCCATCCTCCTCGGATCCGCAGCGCCCCGAGCCCCTCCAGGCCATTCCCGTCCGTCCCTACCTTCCCCGCTCCTGACGCCGGCCGTCGTCGCCGGATCGAGCCGCCACCGCCGCCGCCATGGCCTCGCTCTTTCTCCTGTCGAGGAGGACGACGAGCGCGTCCGCCGTTGCCCGCGACCTGGTCCGGCCCAGCCTCCGCACCAGGCCCAGCTCCCCTTCGTCCGGCCCTTCATCGTCGGCCTGCTTCCCCGACCAGCCCAGCACAGCGTAGTGCCAGGCCAGCCGGGCCAGATCCGCACCGCGCCGGCCCAGTCGTCCTCCCCGCGGTCCAGCCTCGCTCGCCTCCGGCCCAGCGCGCCTCCCCTTCGTCAGATCCGGCCTGCCGTGGCCTCTCCAGCGTACCGGGCCAAGGCCACTGGGTGAGCCGACCCCAGCGCCCCCTCCTCTATTTTTTTTCCTCATTGTTGGGCTTACCTCAGATTCGGCCCGTGATGTGTTTTTTTTTCAGCGCCTGCGATTTTTCCTATTATTCCTGAGACTGCCAGTTTTACAGTTTAGTCCCCCTAGTTCATGCATTTAATAATTCACAAACCGTGCATCGGATTAAAATGATTTTAACATGTAAAATGCTTAGAATTTTGTGTAGTTTAATAATATGCCACTTTCATCCATGTTTAAAATGTTTAAAATGTTGTTTGTTTAAATTTGCTCATATGCCATGCTAAAATGCTTTATTTCATAACTAAATAACCGTTGCTCCATTTTAAATGTTCTTTATATGTAAATGGGGTAGAATTTTGCCTAGTTTATCATGGTGACCTTTATTTGCATATTAAACAACTCTAAAATTGTGTTTAGGGCAGAACAGGACCTAATCTAAAATATGCATATGGGGAGTTTCCGGAATTGTTGTTCGTTGCTTCCGGCCTCATTTAAACTTGACTAGATAGGTAGTTTTACTTTGCTTCACCACTTGCCATGCTTAAACAACATTTAATATTGTTGAGTACCTAATGAGAGATAACTAAATAATTGATGTGGTGTTCCGTCAACATGCACCTCGTTGCATGTTGAGCTCCACTTAACTTGTAGTATTGTTTGTTGCACTTTGCCATGCTATGCCTCATTAAACCGGACATGCATCATACTCGTTTGTGCATCATGACTTGTTTATGCTTGTGTGTTTACTATGTTGTTTGTTTCTTTCCGGGTTGCTTCTCTTGTTAGCTTCGGTTTCGTTCCGGAGTTGTGAGGATTCGTTCGTCTACGGCCGTTTGTCTTCTTCTTGGATTCGTTCTTCTTCCTTGCAGGATTTCAGGCAAGATGATCATACCCTCGAAATCACTACTATCTTTGCTATGCTAGTTTGCTCGCTCTTTTGCCATGCCAATGCTACGATGCCTACCACTTGCTTGTCAGCCACCCAAATTGCCATGTTCAACCTCTAACCCACCATGTCCTAGCAAACCGTTGATTGGCGATGTTACCGCTTTGCTCAGCCCCTCTTATAGCGTTGTTAGTTGCAGGTGAAGATCGAAGTTTGTTCCTTGTTGGAACATGGAGATGTTGTTCCTTGTTGGAACATGTTTACTTGTTGGGATATCACAAGATATCTTACTTAATTAATGCATCTATATACTTGGTAAAGGGTGGAAGGCTCGGCCTTATGCCTGGTGTTTTGTTCCACTCTTGCCGCCCTAGTTTCTGTCATATCGGTGTTATGTTCCCGGATTTTGCGTCCCTTACGCGGTTGGGCTATAATGGGAACCCCTTGACAGTTCGCCTTAAGTAAAGCTCTTCCAGCAATGCCCAACCTTGGTTTTACCATTTGCCACCTAGCCTTTTCTTTCCCTTGGGTTCTGCAGACTCAAGGGTCATCTTATTTAACCCCCCCCCCCCCGGGCCAGTGCTCCTCTGAGTGTTGGTCCGAACTGGGCAGCCTGCGGGGCCACCTCGGGGAAACTTGAGGGTTGGTTTTACTCGTAGCTTGACCTATCTGAGTGTGCCCTGAGAAAGAGATATGTGCAGCTCCTATCGGGATTTGTCGACACATTCGGGCGGTGTTGCTGGTTTAGTTTTACCCTGTCGAAATGTCTTGTTGTACAGGGATACCGAGTCTGATCGGAGTGTCTCGGGTGGAGGTCTATTCCTTCGTTGACCGTGAGAGCTTGTCATGGGCTAAGTTGGGACACCCCTGCAGGGATTTGAACTTTCGAAAGCCGTGCCCGCGGTTATGGGCAGATGGGAATTTGTTAACGTCCGGTTGTAGAAAACCCGAAGTTGACCTTAATTAAAATACATCAACCGTGTGTGTAACTGTGATGGTCTCTTTCCGGCGGAGTCCGGGAAGTGAACACGGTGTTGGAGTTATGCTTGACGTAGGTTGCTATAGGATCACTTCTTGATCATACTCTTATCGACCGTGCTTTGCCTTCTCTTCTCGCTCTCATTTGCGTATGTTAGCCACCATATATGCTAGTCGCTTGCTGCAGCTCCACCTCATGCCTTTACCTTACCCATAAGCTTAAATAGTCTTGATCTCGCGGGTGCGAGATTGCTGAGTCCCCGTGGCTCACAGATACTTCCAAAACCAGTTTGCAGGTGCCTATGTTACCGTGCAGATGACGCAACCAAGCTCAGGAGGAGCTCGAAGAAGATCTTGCCCTTTGTGTTGTTTCGTTTTAGTTGATCAGTAGTGGAGCCCAGTTGGGGTCGATCAGGGACCTTTGTCGCATTTGGGGTTCTTCTTTTATTTTGGTTCCGTAGTCGGACCTTGATTGTATCTGGATGATGTAATGCTTTATTCATGTAATTGTGTGAAGTGGCGATTGTAAGCCAACTATGTATCTCTTTCCCATATGTATTACATGGGTTGTGCGAAGATTACCTCACTTGCGACATTGCTTTCAATGCGGTTATGCCTCTAAGTCATGCTTCGACACGTGGGAGATATAGCTGCATCGAGGGCGTTACAAGTTGGTAATCAGAGCCTTCCCCGACCTTAGGAGCCCCACTGATTGATCGTTTTTAGCAGCCGAGTTTGTGTCTAGAAAAAAATGTTTTGAGTCATCTAGGAATTATATATCGGAGAGTTTAGGAATTCTTTTTACTTCCTAGTCTCCTCATCGCTCTGGTAAGGCATCCTGACGTAGAGTTTTGACTCTTCTCTTCTCAAATTTCACTAAAAAAATTTAGGATCACGCGGGTATCTTGGAATCGTTCCGATGGTTTTATGATGAGAACATTGTCTTGGTGCCTCCTGTCAGGGGTTTTGTGGAAGTGTCCCAGGGAGTTGAGCTCTGAGGTGTTGTCATCATAATTTTATCGTTGCAATTCTGGAATACCTGAGTTTAGTACGCCGACATCGAAAATCTCTTTTATGCAGTTCGTTGGTGAGATAACCTCGACGCCACCCAGTACTGGGGCGGGAGTTCGGGAGTATCGCCATAATTTGTATAACGGATGATTTTCGAAGGTTGAGATAGATGATTTCCGAAGGTTTCTTGGTTATGTGTTGAAGGATGGATACAGCTGGATGTAGGATTTGCTAGTTTGGGTGAGATATTATGCTTCCCCTGTATCCCCAACACCTGATTGCATAACCGGAAAATTTCGGGAGTTTCATAGGTGGGAATTCAAGTAGCTCTTAGGATATCTTTTCGATAGATGTATGATATGAAATTGGGGTTCGACGTCTAGTGGTCCGCCTTTCCACGGTCGTTTTTACAGTGGTCTCGTTGTGTCTTAAAGAGTCCTTGGCTATGCCGACTCGGGGACACTTCGTATGTCATGTGCACTGCCTTGTACATGATGGTGCTGTACACTCGAGCCCGTGTGGGCCCCACCACGAAAACTTCGGACGAAATCTCTATCATATGTTTGTTCTGGCTTATTTTGCAAGCCAATCCTTTGTTTTGTTTTGAGTTGTGGTATTCGAGTTGCTTCGAAGTCAAATGTTGATTCCATACCTTCCCCAAATGGTGTTTTCATACTCCAATGTGAATACCAATCCTTCTCGACAATCGAGATTGTCATGTCAATCCTTTTCAACCGGCGTGTTTCTCTTCAAGTGGATCTGATCACTTCAACATCAGCAAGACCAATTATCATTTCTTCTCAACGGTGTTTGTTTCATCCGTCTCCAAGTTGCCTTTGTTTTTTCCCGCCCACCCACCCTTTTTCCTCATTTCAATGTCTTCTCATACCGGTGCACCTCTTAATCTTCCACTTCTCGCTATTCAATTATTCTGGAATGCTCAAGATATCTCGAAGATTCGTGTTTCCACTCTGCATTCGTTCAAGCTCTTTCGAGATTGGTATCTCATTCAAGTCATTTAATTCAACTGGTGCAACATCTCTTTTAAATCTTTTCAACGGTGTTCTTTTGAGTGGGCCCTAACCCACAGGTCTTTTCCCAGGATCTTACCTGACTCTTCTATTTTCCCAGAGCTATCTCAAATTCTTTTCCAAGTTTGACGTAAGAATGAGTTATCATTAGTCAAATGCCTTTTTCCTTGATCTTTCAAATTCTTTCATCGTTGGTTCAACCTTTCCAATTTTAATCCCGGAGATCTCAACAATTTGGTGGTGTTTCTCATCGTCATTCCCAGCATTTGAAGACCGAAGAAGATTTTTTTTTTCTCTCAATCTTGCTCCTTTCTCTTCAAGGTTCGTGGTTCTAGCGTTATGCCATCCTCTCATAGTTGTTTTCGATTGTCAGAATTCTTTTCACTCATCCGGAGTAATTCAGAGTATTTTCTGTCGGATTATCCGGAGCCCATCATCTAAGATTGATTCAGTCCAGCTTTCAGCTCGCATACTCTAAATCATACCGGTGCTTCGTTCAAGTGATCTTTAATCGGCTCGTGATCTCGTCGTTCTCATGTATCTAAATCCTCTCAAGCATCTTCATGTATTTGCTAATTCTAACCGGTGATGCACCCCTACTTTGATCATTTTCAATTCTTACAGCGGTTCTTTCAAGATCTCTCTTCCTTGTTCATCATATCAATTCATTTGTTGTTCCAATCCTACCGGTGGTTCGTTGAAGACCTTTTCAAGTTTTGATATATCTCTTTTAATCCTTTCTACGAGAATAAGTAGTATGCCAAATCCGTTGATTGTCATCAATTTAATTGGTGAAGGATAAGCATAACATAATTCTTATTCTTGTTCATCCAAGTGATTAATCCTTTCCTTCAGAGTTTGTTCAGGAGGAATAAATTCTTGGCTGCTTGTTGTTCATCTTTCTTCCGGAGTTCTAAGTTTTCCGCATTATCTCGTCGCGAAGCTCCATCTAAATCATTGCAAGGATTCACCTTGTGTTTTCAATTTCTCTTTCTTTTTATTCTTTTGTTACCGGAGTTTCTTCATGGAGGCTATGCATGATGGTTCATCAAGGATTTATATCACTTCTCCAAGTGTTCATTGAGATTCTTTTCTAAGGAGCTCAAGCATTCTTCATCTTGCTACCCGGAGTGCAATTCTTTCTTCCGAATCTTTGGAGGTGGTATTATGTCCTTCTTGATAATTTCCCTTCGTTGCTTCGTGAGTCACAAGTTATCAAGAATGAGATATTTTAAATCCATCAATCTCTTCTTTGGAGTTATCTTGAGTTATATTTCACCTAAAGCCTTCCCTAAGGATTGTTGCCATTTATGGTGCTTGTAAATGATCCAAGTACTTCATTTATCCTCCCGGTGAAATAAGTTTCTCGTCTCCTCGTTCATATTAATCCAATCAATTCTTTTCCCGTGAGTGGCAGGCTGTCACCTCATAATTTGAGATGTTTTCCATAAGACCATATCAAGTTTATTCTTTTCGTTGTGGATTGTTTCAACAACTCCGTGTGACCCTTCTCTTTAAGATGCTTTTCAAGCTCATTGGAGGTAGAAGATGTTGTTTTCTTCTCCGTTCTTTTGTTCCGTCGATACAACTTCTATTCTTTCGTTCCGGAGGCATCGTGTTGTTGTTCTCTTCAACCCATCTTCTTGTTGTGTCAAGATCATGTTCTTTTCGTGCTTATCCATTTAACCAGAGTGTCGTGTCCTCTGCTCAAGTTCTTTTCATCTTATCTAGTCTTGTATCACTTTTCAACTGGAGTGCTGTTCGAATTTGGTCTTCCTTGATCCCCTTCCTTAACCGGCGCGTTTTCAATATATATCTTCCCTTCAACCTCAAGGTTTCGCAATGCTCTATGTCCCTAGTTTCTAATGGACTGTTTTCGACTTCGTTCACCTTCGTTGTGTTCTTTTCTCGAATTTGTTCAACCTCGCAAGGTTCTTTGGTTTCACTCATTGGTCAAAGAAGCAATTTAGTTTTACCCCTCCTCTTCCTCTTCCATTTCTCTCCGGTGCCATTCTAGATCTCGGGACGAGATCCTCTCGTAGTGGTGGAGTGTTGTAACGCCCCGAGACCGATGTGCCAGGTGTCGTGCAGTTATTCGCTGTTGTTGCGTTGTCATTGCTTGCGTGTCATGCATCTCATATCATGTCATCATGCGCATTTCATTTTGCATACATGTTCGTCTCATGCATTCGAGCATTTTCCCCGTTGTCCGTTTTGCAATCCGGCGTTCCGTTCTCCTCCGGTGGTCATTTCTACCTTTCTTTCTTGTGTGGGGATTAAACATTTCCGGCTTGGACCGAGACTTGTCAAGCGGCCTTGGTTTACTACCGGTAGACCGCCTGTCAAGTTTCGTACCATTTGGACTTCGTTTGATACTCCAACGGTTAACCGAGGGACCGAGAAGGCCTCGTGTGTGTTGCAGCCCAACACCCTTCCATTTTGGCCCAAAACCCACCTAACTCTGTTCCATCATCTCGGTCATTCGATCACGATCGCGTGGCCGAAAACCGCACCTCTTTTGGAGCTTCCTAGCTCCCTCTACCTATAAAAGAGCACCCCTCCCCGAAATTTCGGATCATTTCGCAGTCTAAACCCTAGATCCACTCCTCCCCGCGCCACCGGACGCGTCCGTGCTGCACCGGACATGTCCGCCCCCTCGCGCCACCTCACTCCAGCCAATCAGAAGGCGCCACGTCAGCCCCGCCGCCCCTATCCTCCAATCAGAAGCCGCCACCTCACCTCCCCTGCGCCCACTTCGCCGCCGACCCGCGGGGCCCAGATCTGGCCCGCGCGAGCCCGACCGCGCCGCCACCCAGCCCGAGCGTCGCCCGTCCCCAGCGCCTCGCGCCTCTCTGTCCTTGCTCCACCGCCGTTGAGCTCGCCGGCCGGAGCCGCCGCCTGCCGCACGTCGCCGGACCTCCGCAGCCTCGCCCTGGCTGGATCCGGCGCCATCCTCCTCGGATCCGCAGCGCCCCGAGCCCCTCCAGGCCATTCCCGTCCGTCCCTACCTTCCCCGCTCCTGACGCCGGCCGCTGTCGCCGGATCGAGCCGCCACCGCCGCCGCCATGGCCTCGCTCTTTCTCCTGTCGAGGAGGACGATGAGCGCGTCCGCCGTTGACCGCAACCTGGTCCGGCCCAGCCTCCACACCAGGCCCAGCTCCCCTTCGTCCGGCCCTTCATCACCGGCCTGCTTCCCCGACCAGCCCAGCGCAGCGTAGTGCCAGGCCAGCTGGGCCAGATCCGCACCGCGCCGGCCCAGTCGTCCTCCCCGCGGTCCAGCCTCGCTCGCCTCCGGCCCAGCGCGCCTCCCCTTCATCAGATCCGGCCTGCCGTGGCCTCTCCAGAGTACCGGGCCAAGGCCACTGGGTGAGCCGACCCCAGCGCCCCCTCCTCTATTTTTTTTTCCTCATTGTTGGGCTTACCTCAGATTCGGCCCGTGATGTGTTTTTTTTCAGCGCCTGCGATTTTTCCTATTATTCCTGAGACTGCCAGTTTTACAGTTTAGTCCCCCTAGTTCATGCATTTAATAATTCACAAACCGTGCATCGGATTAAAATGATTTTAACATGTAAAATGCTTAGAATTTTGTGTAGTTTAATAATATGCCACTTTCATCCATGTTTAAAATGTTTAAAATGTTGTTTGTTTAAATTTGCTCATATGCCATGCTAAAATGCTTTATTTCATAACTAAATAACCGTTGCTCCGTTTTAAATGTTCTTTATATGTAAATGGGGTAGAATTTTGCCTAGTTTATCATGGTGACCTTTATTTGCATATTAAACAACTCTAAAATTGTGTTTAGGGCAGAACAGGACCTAATCTAAAATATGCATATGGGGAGTTTCCGGAATTGTTGTTCGTTGCTTCCGGCCTCATTTAAACTTGACTAGATAGGTAGTTTTACTTTGCTTCACCACTTGCCATGCTTAAACAACATTTAATATTGTTGAGTACCTAACGAGAGATAACTAAATAATTGATGTGGTGTTCCGTCAACATGCACCTCGTTGCATGTTGAGCTCCACTTAACTTGTAGTATTGTTTGTTGCACTTTGCCATGCTATGCCTCATTAAACCGGACATGCATCATACTCGTTTGTGCATCATGACTTGTTTATGCTTGTGTGTTTACTATGTTGTTTGTTTCTTTCCGGGTTGCTTCTCTCGTTAGCTTCGGTTTCGTTCCGGAGTTGTGAGGATTCGTTCGTCTACGGTCGTTTGTCTTCTTCTTGGATTCGTTCTTCTTCCTTGCGGGATTTCAGGCAAGATGATCATACCCTCGAAATCACTACTATCTTTGCTATGCTAGTTTGCTCGCTCTTTTGCCATGCCAATGCTACGATGCCTACCACTTGCTTGTCAGCCACCCAAATTGCCATGTTCAACCTCTAACCCACCATGTCCTAGCAAACCGTTGATTGGCTATGTTACCGCTTTGCTCAGCCCCTCTTATAGCGTTGTTAGTTGCAGGTGAAGATCGAAGTTTGTTCCTTGTTGGAACATGGAGATGTTGTTCCTTGTTGGAACATGTTTACTTGTTGGGATATCACAATATATCTTACTTAATTAATGCATCTATATACTTGGTAAAGGGTGGAAGGCTCGGCCTTATGCCTGGTGTTTTGTTCCACTCTTGCCGCCCTAGTTTCCGTCATATCGGTGTTATGTTCCCGGATTTTGCGTCCCTTACGCGGTTGGGCTATAATGGGAACCCCTTGACAGTTCGCCTTAAGTAAAGCTCTTCCAGCAATGCCCAACCTTGGTTTTACCATTTGCCACCTAGCCTTTTCTTTCCCTTGGGTTCTACAGACTCAAGGGTCATCTTATTTAACCCCCCCCCCGGGCCAGTGCTCCTCTGAGTGTTGGTCCGAACTGGGCAGCCTGCGGGGCCACCTCGGGGAAACTTGAGGGTTGGTTTTACTCGTAGCTTGACCTATCTGAGTGTGCCCTGAGAAAGAGATATGTGCAGCTCCTATCGGGATTTGTCGGCACATTCGGGCGGTGTTGCTGGTTTAGTTTTACCCTGTCGAAATGTCTTGTTGTACCGGGATACCGAGTTTGATCGGAGTGTCTCGGGTGGAGGTCTATTCCTTCGTTGACCGTGAGAGCTTGTCATGGGCTAAGTTGGGACACCCCTGCAGGGATTTGAACTTTCGAAAGCCGTGCCCGCGGTTATGGGCAGATGGGAATTTGTTAACGTCCGGTTGTAGAAAACCCGAAGTTGACCTTAATTAAAATACATCAACCGTGTGTGTAACCGTGATGGTCTCTTTCCGGCGGAGTCCGGGAAGTGAACACGGTGTTGGAGTTATGCTTGACGTAGGTTGCTATAGGATCACTTCTTGATCATACTCTTATCGACCGTGCTTTGCCTTCTCTTCTCGCTCTCATTTGCGTATGTTAGCCACCATATATGCTAGTCGCTTGCTGCAGCTCCACCTCATGCCTTTACCTTACCCATAAGCTTAAATAGTCTTGATCTCGCGGGTGCGAGATTGCTGAGTCCCCGTGGCTCACAGATACTTCCAAAACCAGTTTGCAGGTGCCTATGTTACCGTGCAGATGACGCAACCAAGCTCAGGAGGAGCTCGAAGAAGATCTTGCCCTTTGTGTTGTTTCGTTTTAGTTGATCAGTAGTGGAGCCCAGTTGGGGTCGATCGGGGACCTTTGTCGCATTTGGGGTTCATCTTTTATTTTGGTTCCGTAGTCGGACCTTGATTGTATCTGGATGATGTAATGCTTTATTCATGTAATTGTGTGAAGTGGCGATTGTAAGCCAACTATGTATCTCTTTCCCATATGTATTACATGGGTTGTGTGAAGATTACCTCACTTGCGACATTGCTTTCAATGCGGTTATGCCTCTAAGTCGTGCTTCGACACATGGGAGATATAGCCGCATCGAGGGCGTTACACATGGATAGCACCGGGATGATGAAGATGGCCACCGGTGATGGGATCCCCCTCCGGCAGGGTGCCGAAACAGGGTCCCGATTGGTTTTTGGTGGCTACAGAGGCTTGCGGCGGCGGAACTCCCGATCTATCTTCTGTTTTGGAAGTTTTAGGGTATATTGGTATATATAGGAGCAGGCGGTACGTCGGTGGAGCTACGAGGGCCCCACGAGGGTGAAGGGCACGCCCAGGGGGGTGGGTGTCGTGGTTCTAAGTCTGACAGTAGAATGGGGGGTAGGTATGGAGAGGCAAGATCCTGGCTATGGAGCAGTTGTGGAGACAAAGGATGTACGAGTTCAGGCCCTTCTCGGAGGAAGTAACAGCCCTACGTCTCGGAGCCCGGAGGCGGTCGACTGGATTATGTGTGTCTAGATTACAGGGGTGCGAACCGTTTACACTGAGGAGGGGGTGGCTTATATAGTGTCTGCCAGACCCCTCCGACCCTCAGTTATGCAGGGTTTAAAGTACATTAAGGCTAGGCGTTACTGGTAACGCCTTACATAAAGTGTCCTAAATGCCATAAAGACTACTTAATTACAGACCGTTTGGATGCAGAGTGGCTCTTGATCTCCTGGTGGTCGAGTGAGTCTTCATGGTCGAGTCCTTCGAGTCCGTCGAGTGAAGTCTCTCTTGGTCGACTGGAAGGTAGTTTCTTCTGAGGGTGTCCTTGGGAAGGGTACTTAAGACAGTTCTGTGACCCTACCCTAGGTACATGACTTCATCATTAGCCCCCGAATGGATCGAGGTTTGAGTGAGGAAGGAGTTGATAATATTTCTGACCTGTTTTTGTGTTCTGAACATGTCTCATCTTGGACCAATAATCTTTTTGTTGATAACAGCAACTTTTCTTTCAGTCGCCTTGATCCATTCCTTTCTTATGTCGAGTGAACTTTTGCACTTAATAAACTTCCGAGCGATGGATCGCAGAAAATCTGACAGATTGATCTGCTGTTAGCGGATTTTGTGGGATCCGAATTTTGGGAAGCGCGCGAAGCAGGGCGGATCGCGGCGCTCGGATGGGATAGGACATAGATGCCTCGATTTCCACGCCGCCTTTTTCGCCATGTATCAGGCGTGCGCGACTGTTTCGGGATGTGATAGGATCGCCTGGGCCCACTTGTCATCCACTCGGAAGCGTCCTTATAAAATGCGCTGGGCGAGTGTTTTTGGAATAGTACCTCCCCATTTTTCCTTCTGCCCTCTCCATCTCTGCTCGCAGTGCCTTCTCTCGCCCCTGCCCATCCACTCCTCGTGCGCTTCGCCGGCAACAATGGTGAAGGAGAAGACGGCGGCCTTGGAGCGCGCAAAGAAGGCGAAATCGACGGGGAAGGTGAAAGGGAGAGCGTCCAGTCGGGGCGGATCCTCGTCAAGGTCCCGCCTACCGCAAGGTTGGGTCCAAGGGGATTGGATCCGCTCGACCATCACCGAGACGGATCTCAATGACCTGGACAATGAGGTCCTGATCCCTCACGGGGCAGCGAGGCTCCCGGGGAACGAGTGGCAACCGCAGCCGCAGGAGGGTGAGTGCGTTCTTCTAGCTACCCACGTAGACCATGGGTTCTCCCTACCTCCAAGTGTTTTCTTCCGTGGGTTCTTGAATTTCTTCGGGGCGCAACTCCACCATTTCAATCCAAATTCCATTGCCTACCTTGCTGCCTTCGTGTCCATGTGCGAAAACTTCCTGGGTTGTCGACCACACTGGGGTCTCTTTAAGCACATATTCACTTGTCGCTCACAGACAGTGAAAAAGGCGAGTTCAGATGACGATAGGACTAAGGTTATTCAGATGTGCGGGGGTCTTGGGATTCAGATGAGGAGCAAGAGTACTTTTCCGGCCATGACTCTTCCTGAGTCGGTTAGAGGATGGCAGTCGACTTGGTTCTACTGCCAAGACGAGTCGACGTCGGGGCAGTCGACTGGTCTCCCTCCGTTTTCCATGGACCGAGTGAACGAGCCCTCTTCTTTGAAGGTGCTCCCTGAGGAGAAAGCCCAAGTAAAAATGTTGATGGAGCGTGTAGTCCAGCTAGTTCGGGAAGGAGTGACGGGTATGGACCTTCTGGAGGTCTTCCTTAGGCGGCGCATCCAACCACTTCAGTACCGAGGCCACCCGATGTGGCTGTACTGTGGAACCGAGGATAAAACTCGGGTCCATCCAGAAGCAGTCGATGACGCCACACTAGAGAGGTGCATGACCGCGATCACAGGGAATAAGGACAGTCCTCGAGGAGCCAGGAGGATTCCACCACTCGACCATTCCTACACTCCGGACACGGTATGCCCACTTTATCCTCAATTGTAATCTTGTTTTACTCATCTTGCTTCTGCTGCAAATTGGTCGATTGATCTTTGTTTTGTTGTCTGTCAGGCCACCACTGAATTATACTCGATGCCCAATGGAGCACAGACGCTGTCTGAGGAAGAGAAAGGAAGTGGGGGCGAAAGCCAGGAGCAGTGGGATTCGGATGCTATCGATGATGATGAGGGTGATGACTCTGGTGAGGAGGAAGAGGAGGAAGAGGAGGAGGAAGTTGCGCATCCTCGCTCGGAGAGACGCTCGAAGCTCGTCCATGATCCTGCAACCGAGCGCGGTAAGGGGGTCGCGACTGTCGCGCAGTCGACCAAGCGCCCTAGGACCACTTCTCCGGCACCGACTGAGAAGGCTCCGAAGCAATCCAGAGTGGTACCGTCGAAGCCGGCTAAGGTCTTGCCGAAGATGAAGATGGTGATCCCCACTATCTCAGGGTAATGATGCTATTTGAGTTTTTTTGTTCCACATGAACTTATTCTTGGTCGATTCATGAATCAACCGACTGACTTCTGGAACTGCAGTGCTGCTACTTCTGTTACCTCAGCCAGGGCTGAAGATCATGAGATGGAAGACGCTGCCACTTCAAAACCTGGTATGACTTTCATAGTTCCGTCTTCATTCGATTGGCTCTTTGTCTCTAATTTTGATTCTTTTCTGTAGCTCCGTCTAATGTCGTTATTACCCTTCCTGACGATGACGATGAGGAACCACTGCGGCAAAGGAGGAGCAGGAAGGTGTCTGCTAGCAAGGCGACTCAGGACGTGCCAGCACCCGAGACGCTGGTCGCGGAGGGAGAGAACATCACTCGGCCTACCGTATCTTTTGCGGTGCCGTTGACGAGTGCTCGCCCTTCGTCGTCGAGTGCTGCACAACCTTCACTTTTCTTGACCCACTACGTCCCAGAGGACCAAGCCAGTGCTGCGAAAGAAGCAATACGCCAGGCGGGAGTCATGATGGAGCAAGTGAAGGCCATCCGAGAAGCCAGCCAGGCAGCCTATGACGCCAGTTCAGCTCTTCAGAGTAACGTTCAGGTTAGTCGGTCACCGCCTGCTCTGTTAGGATATGATGTCTGAAGATTCTTCTTTCTGAAATTCCTAGTGATTGTCCTACACCAACTGGGTGTGTCGATTGAAAGTCTGAATTAGTGGGGGCATGCTGAGTGCACCCACTGGGTGTAGTCCCCGAGACTGTGGTCTACTGCTGGCGGTTGACTACAGTCTGAACAACATCTCTCGTTTTTTTTGTTGGTCGACTGGTCGACTCTGACTTGATAGAACTAGTGGGGGCACGCTGAGTGCACCCACTGGGTGTAGTCCCCGAGACTATGGTCGAATGTTTGCATTTGGCCGTAGTCTTAGAAATGTATTATTTTTCCTTAGTCACTCAGAAGTGAATTGTCTTTGACATCTGTCAATTGATTCTTCATAGAAATCCTGCGACCTTGCTGCTCGTTATACCGAGATGAAGAACAAACACATCCAGCTGGGGCTTGATCTGAAGCTGGCCCAGGAGAACTTAGCGAAGGCGGAGGAGGAAGCTAAAGGTATGTTTGGTGAGGCTTTCGACGACTGCCTTTGCCCCTCATTTGTTTCAAAGTTTGACCTTGCTGTAACTTTGCAGGCAAAGTGAGGGATGCCCAGAAGAAGAAAGACCTTGAGTTGGCTGAAATGCAGAAAACAGCTTTAGAGAAGACCAAGCTCGCAGACGAGAAGTTGGCTTCGGTCACCAAGCTTGAAGAAGAAAACACAAATCTGAAAGCTGCTCTTGATGCTGCCAACAAAGAGGTCAGTCGACTGAAAAGTGATAAGATTGCCCTGAGTGACAAGGCCAGTGAGCTGGTGGGGAAGAAGAACGATCTGGAGGCTTATCTGGGCGGACTCGCCAAGAAGCTATTCCTCATGCTCGAAGGTAATCTCTTGCACCAAACAGGTATTTTAACTGTGATCTTTCCATTCGACTGGTGTCTTGACTCGGTGGTTGCGCTTGCAGAATTTTGCCAGAACTTTGAAGAGGAGACTGGTCGACTGGAGCCAAAACTGGACCCCATCAACTCTCCTGTGAATGATGAAGTTGCCATGAACGTGCTCCGGCTTGAATCTCGTGTTGCTGCCGTCGTTGATTATCTCGCAAGGCTGAAGGTCGCCACTTCCCGCATCGAAGCTACGCTCTGGCCCAGAGAGACGCTCTAGAATGACCTCGAGTCTCTGATGACTCGACTGAACACAGTCCCAAGTCGAGTGCGGGAGTGGAAGAAGTCTTCTGCTAGGTGTGGCGCAGATGTTGCTCTATCTCTGGCCCGAGTCCATTGCAAGGATGCACGAGAAGACAAGTTGGCGGCCCTTCGGGTGGCTAACACCAAGAAGCACGATTTCCGGTCTTTCATGGAGACCTTCATCGCCGCTGCCACTCGGATTGCTGATGGAATCGACCTTGACAAGTTTGTTGCACCTTCCAGCCCTCCCCAGGAGGGGTAAAAAACTTCTGAGCTTCCCAATTTAAATTTGCCTCGGTATGCCGAGTGATTTTTGTAACCGACAAACCTTAACAGGTCTTGCACCTGAGCACTTTCGGTTCCGTTAGGTGTTATCCGAACTTGGATTCGACGTTTAAATATGCTTGCATTTGGTTTGAGGTATCTTTTGCAAGTTAAAGCGAAATGCTTATTGCAATTGACTTGTTCCCCAATTCACTTAGGCAGGCACTGGGCTGCAGCTAAGTCCCCGAGTGGGAGGTCTGCTCCCCACTCGGTAGGATTTTCAAAACTTAGGCGAGCACTGGGCTGCAGCTAAGCCCCCGAGTGGGAGGTCTGCTCCCCACTCGATAGGATTTTCAAAACTTAGGCGAGCACTGGACTGCAGCGAAGCCCCCGAGTGGGAGGTCTGCTCCCCACTCGGTAGGATTTTCAAAACTTAGGCGAGCACTGGGCTGCAGCTAAGCCCCCGAGTGGGAGGTCTGCTCCTCACTTGATAGGATTTTCAAAACTTAGGCGAGCACTGGGCTGCAGCTAAGCCCCCGAGTGGGAGGTCTGCTCTCCACTCGGTAGGATTATTACGGCGCCTCCGTGAAGGAAAAGGCATTAATCGACCTTGTCTTTCTTATGGAGAGCACATTATACTTGTGGCGTAGCTCGGAAGGAGAGGGTGGCGGCGGCCTGCGCCTCGTCCTCCTTGCGGACCGCACATTGTACTTGTGGCGTACCTCGGAGGAGAGGGTAGCGGTCGACCTGCACCTCGTCCTCCTTGCGAGCGCATGTTGTACTTGTGGCGTAGCTCGGAGGAGAGGATAGTAGTCGACCTGCACCTCGTCCTCCTTGCGAGCGCATGTTGTACTTGTGGCGTAACTCGGAGGAGAGGGTAGCAGTCGACCTGCACCTCGTCCTCCTTGCGGGTGCATGTTGTACTTGTCGCGTAGCTCGAAGGAGAGGGTAGCAGTCGACCTGCACCTCGTCTTCCTTGCGAGTGCATGTTGTACTTGAACTTAGGCGAGTACTTAGACTGCATCTAAGCCCCCGAGTGGGAGACTGGCTCGCCACTCGGTAGGATTTTATTGAAACTTAGGCGAGTACTTGGACTGCAGCTAAGCCCCCGAGTGGGAGACTGGCTCGCCACTCGGTAGGATTTTATTGAAACTTAGGCGAGTACTTGGACTGTAGCTAAGCCTCCGAGTGGGAGACTGGCTCGCCACTCGGTAGGATTTTATTGAAACTTAGGCGAAATAGATTCGCAGCTAAGCCCCCGAGTGGGAGGCCGGCTCGCCACTCGGTGAGGATTTTTTACAAACTTAGGCGAAACGGATTCACAGCTACAACACCCACTGAGGGGGAATTTTACTGAACAAATAAAAGTGACAAAAACCATTGGGGAAATTATGACACTATTATCTTTGTGAAACATGAACTACAGAAGTACTTTTATTACAACTCATCCGAGTGAATACTTAGGTGTAAAAGGGGCGGAGTAACTCCGCGTTCCAAGCTCGGGGCCCGTCGATGTTGTGCTCGACGTTGTATAGACGGTACGCTCCGTTGTGGAGAACCTTGGTGACGATGAAGGGTCCTTCCCAAGAAGGAGCAAGCTTGTGTGGTTTCTGCTGATCCACTCGGAGAACCAAATCTCCTTCCTGGAAGGCTCGACTCTTCACATTTTTGGCGTGGAAGCGACGCAAGTCTTGTTGGTAGATGGTCGATCGGATCAGAGCCATCTCCCTTTATTCCTCTAAAAGGTCGACTGCATCCTGTCGCGCTTGTTCTGCTTCAGCTTCGGTGTAGAGCTCGACTCGAGGAGCGTTGTGAAGCAGATCACTCGGCAAGACCGCTTCAGCTCCATAGACCAAGAAGAATGGAGTTCTTCCAGTCGACCGGTTAGGCGTGGTCCTTAGACCCCAAAGCACCAAGGGAAGCTCGTCGACCCATGCTCCGTCCGCATGCTTGAGATCACGCATCAGTCAGGGTTTCAACCCTTTGAGGATCAAGCCATTGGTCCGCTCCGCTTGTCCATTCGACTGGGGATGGGCGACTGAAGCATAGTCGACTCGTGTGCCCTGGGATGTGCAGAACGCCCTGAATTCTTCCAAGTCGAAGTTTGATCCATTGTCAGTGATGATGCTGTGTGGGACTCCATATCTGAATATCAGTTCTCTGATGAAGCTGACAGAAGTACCGGCGTCAAGGTTCTTGATGGGTTTAGCCTCAATCCACTTGGTGAACTTGTCGACTGCTACCAGTACGTGTGTGAAACCGCTTCGACCTGTTCGCAAGGGACCAACCATATCCAATCCCCATACTGTGAAGGGCCAGACGAGTGGTATGGTCTTCAGAGCTGATGCAGGCTTGTGTGACATGTTAGAGTAAAATTGACATCCCTCACACTTGTCGACTATCTCCTTTGCCATTTCATTTGCCCTTGGCCAGTAAAATCCGGCTCGGTATGCTTTGGCCACGATGGTCCGAGAGGACGCATGATGGCCACAGGTCCCCGAGTGGATGTCATCAAGGATTATTCGACCTTCTTCTGGCGTTATCCACTTCTGACCAACTCCAGTCACGCTCTCTCTGTATAGCTGCCCTTTGATCACAGTAAAGGCCTTGGATGGGCGGACGATCTGTCGAGCCTCTTCCTCGTCCTCCGGGAGCTCTTTTCTCAGGATATATGCGATATATGGAACTGTCCAATCGGGAGTGATCACTAAAGCCTTCATGACCAAGTCGACCACTACTGGAACTTCAACCTCAGTCGGATCTGTGGCACTCTTGGGCTGCGGAGCTTCTTCGGTAAAAGGATCTTCTTTGACTGATGGAGTATGGATATGCTCCAAGAACACATCGCTGGGAATGGCTTTTCTCTTGGAACCTATCTTTGCCAAATCATCAGCCGCTTGATTTTTCAATCGGGGTATATGATGGAGCTCTAACCCCTCAAACTTCTTTTCAAGCTTCCTCACTGCATTACAGTATCCAGTCATGGCTGGGCTTCTAACGTCCCACTCCTTCATCACTTGGTTGACCACCAAATCTGAGTCGCCATAAACCATAAGGCGACGGACGCCGAGTGAAATGGCCATGCGCAATCCATACAAAAGGGCCTCGTATTCTGCCTCATTGTTGGAGGAATCAAAGTGAATCTGGAGCACATATCTGAGCTTATCTCCTCTGGGGGAAACCAAGACTACCCCAGCACCGGAACCATTTAACATCTTAGAGCCATCAAAGAACATGGTCCAATGCTCCGAGTGAACTTGAGTCGGCTGCTGCTGTTCAATCCACTCGGCAAGGAAATCTGCTATTGCTTGGGACTTAATGGCTTTCTTTGCCTCAAACTTGATATCAAGGGGAAGGAGTTCAATCGCCCATTTCGCCACTCGACCAGTTGCATCTCTGTTGTGCAGAATCTCTGAAAGTGGAGCGTCGCTGACGACTGTAATGGAATGATCAGAGAAATAATGAGCAACCTTCTTCGTGGTCATGTAGATCCCATACACAAGCTTCTGATAATGAGGATATCTTTGCTTTGATGGAGTCAAAACTTCAGACAGATAGTACACTGGGCGCTGAACTTTGAAGGCTTTCCCTTCTTCTTCCCGCTCGACCGTAAGTACTGTACTGACGACTTGTCCTGTGGCTGCAATATAAAGCAACAGAGGCTCTTTGCTAATTGGAGCAGCAAGCACCGGCTGGGTGGAGAGCAGAGCTTTTAGCTCGGCAAACGCTGCATCAGCTTCTGGAGTCCACTCGAACTTGTTTGCCTTCTTCATCAGTCGGTAAAGAGGCAATGCCTTTTCACCGAGTCGAGAGATGAATCGACTTAACGCGGCCAAGCATCCAGTAAGCTTCTGGACATCGTGCACCTGCACAGGGCGTTCCATTCGGAGTATAGTGCCAACTTTTTCTGGATTAGCATCGATTCCTCGTTCGGAAACAAGAAAACCGAGTAACTTTCCACCAGGAACTCCGAATGTGCACTTTGATGGATTGAGCTTGATATCATACCTCCTAAGATTGGCAAATGTTTCAGCAAGGTCAGTCAACAGGTCGGAACCCTTTCGTGATTTGACCACAGTATCATCCATGTACGCTTCAATGTTCCGACTGATTTGAGTGAGTAAACACTTCTGAATCATCTGCATGAACGTGGCTCCGGCATTCTTGAGGCCGAATGGCATGGTGACATAGCAGAAGCACCCGAATGGAGTGATGAAAGCTGTTTTTATCTCATCGGGTCCATACAGACGGATCTGATGGTATCCGGAATAAGCGTCTAGAAAGGACAATCTCTCACATCCCGCAGTCGAGTCGACAATTTGGTCGATGCGAGGGAGAGGAAAATGATCTTTCGGGCAGGCCCGATTGATGTGCTTGAAATCAATACACATGCGGAGTGACTTGTCCTTCTTAGGAACCATGACGACATTGGCGAGCCACTCGGAGTGGTATATCTCTCGGATAAACTCTGCCGCCAATAGTCGAGCCACCTCCTCGCCAATGGCCTTTCTCTTCTGGACGGCGGACCGTCGAAGATGTTCTTTGACAGGTTTTGCTGTTGAGTCGACTCTAAGGCGATGCTCAGCCAGCCCCCTGGGAACACCCGGCATGTCAGCAGGCTTCCATGCAAAGATGTCCCAGTTCTCACGGAGGAACTGGATGAGCGCTTCTTCCTATTTAGGGTCGAGTGTTGTGGAAATATGGGTCGGAGCTGCATTGGGGTCGGTCGGGTGAATGTGAACAGGCTTCGTCTCACCGGACGACTGAAATACTGATTCTGTGGCAGGCTTCTTGGCCCGCAACAAATCACTTGGATTTGCATTTTTCTTGTAACCCTCCAGTTCGACCATTGTTATCTGTGAATCGGCAATTTTCGAGCCTTTCTGGAAACACTCTTCTGCCTTCTTCCGATTACCAGTGATAGTGATCACGCCTTTGGGGTCGGGCATCTTCAGTTTGAGGTACACATAACATGGTCGAGCCATGAACCGTGCGTAAGCTGGTCTCCCCAAAATAGCGTGGTAAGCGCTCTGAAAATTCACGACTTCAAACGTCAGTTTCTCTTTGCGAAAATGCTTCGAGTCACCGAACACCACGTCCAGAGCTATTTAGCCGAGTGACTCAGCCTTCTTTCCAGGTATAACTCCATGAAAACTCATGTTGCTGGTGGTCAGTCCGGACATCGGAATGCCCATTCCTTTCAGCGTCTCCGCATATAATATGTTCAGTCCACTACCACCATCCATTAGCACCTTTGTCAGTCGAGTGCCTTCGACGACCAGGTCGACCACCAGAGCTTGCCTCCCAGGGGTGGATATATGAGTCGGGTGATCGGACTGGTCGAATGTAATGGGAGTTTGGGACCATCTCAGATAACTGGGCGTCGCCGGGGCGACCATATTCACCTCACGGTTGATAACTTTCAGTCGACTTTTGCTTCCTACATCATCAAAGATCATCAAAGTGGAGTTAACATGAGGATATCCTCCATCACTGTCCTCCTTGTCTTCGGCTTTTTCCGACTCCTTTTCCTTGTCCTTGGGCTGTTTACCTTGGAACTGCTGGATCAGGAGCCGGCACTGGCGAGTGGTATGCTTCGGGTAGATGAAATTACCCTCTTCGTCTTTCTTCGTGTGGATGTGACATGGCAGATCCATCACGTCATTTCCTTCTTTATCCTTCACCTTCTTGGGGTTCCAGGACCCTTTGGGTTTTCCCTTGAACTTGCCCTGAGGCACGGCCAGAGCCTCCCCAGGAGCCGCTGGCTCGGCCTTCCGCTTCTGCTTCGGACTAGAGTTTCCTTTCTCCGACTGACTCGGCTTGTATTTGCCGCTCCGGAGTCGGTCCTCCTCTTCTCCATTGGCGTACTTGGTGGAAATTTCCATCATTCGACTCAAGGTCATATCTCCGGTCCGCCCAAACTTCAAACTTAACTCTCTGTTCTTAACACCATCCTTGAAAGCACAGACTGCCTGATGATCAGACACGTTCTCCACGGTATGATGCAAAGTGATCCATCTCTGAATGTAATCCCTTAAGGTTTCATTCGACTTCTGCACGCAGACTTGCAGCTCTGTCAACCCAGCTGGTCGCTTGCAGGTTCCCTCAAATGTCCTGACGAACACTCGGGAAAGATCTTCCCAAGTGTAAATGCTGCTTGGAGCTAACTGATTCAACCATGCCCTGGCCAAACCTTCCAACATGAGTGGTAAATGCTTCATAGCCACTTCATCATTTCCGCTGCCAATCTGCACCGCCACTCCGTAGTCTTCAAGCCAAGTTTCAGGTTTAGACTCACCGGTGAACTTACTTACTCCAGTCGCCAACCTGAAGTTGGGGGGAATCACTGCGGCTCTGATAGCCCTGCTAAAATATTCTGGACCTGAAACATGTACTCGACTGCTAGTGGGCGCATCTCTGTCGTGGCCACCTCGATGAGCTCTGTTCCGGTCGACCAGGCCTTGCACGATGATGGATCGCGCGTCAAAGCCTAGTTCCCTGGGGTCGACCGGAGCTCTTCGCCCTACACTGAGCTGGCGCCTGTCATCTTGCTGCCGATGAGCGTAAGACCCACCTCTTGGGGGAGGAGTGGGCACTCGACGCCTATCATCACAATCGTATTGGTCACCATATTGGTCTCGTCGATTCTCGCGTCCCTCACACCGCGGAGGCAATCTAGGGCTGTGAGCCGACTGAACCGTATTCGCAGCGATAGATCGACTGTGAATCCTGTTTCGCGACTGTGACACAGCTGAATTCTGATCTCCTGCTGCTCGGAGCAAGTCCCTGGTCTGCATCAAGCCTCTGCCTGCCTCCGACTGAGAGGGCTGAATAGACTCTGCTATACGGGCTGCAGCTGCTAAATTCTGAATCGGGGTTCGATATACCTGAGTCGGCTGCGGGAAGAGTTGTCGTCGACTGGAGTCGGGTACTCGTTGCCGCACGCGCTCGTCGAGTGCTCGCTGGAGGTTCTCCAGATGAGCGTGTTCAGCCAAGTTGGCCAAACGTGCCTCCTCCAAGGCGCGAGCCTCGGGGGTTTCTCCTGCGCTGGGAGTATGCAGGGCATCCATGTTCCTGCGGTGAAGTTCTTCTCTTTGCAGGGAATTAAGTGGCTCGGGTTGATATTCCTCATGGGCTTGAGCGAGGTCGCCTCCGCCATCCATCCCGTCGTCACGGGGGAAGCCGGGAGGGCTACGAGTCCCGTTGACCATCAAAACCTCCACCGCCGGATCATTGCTGTCGTACTCGGATGCGGTCTCTACGGAGCCAGTCGACAGATCGAACAGGCCGTAGAGGGATTCGTCGGGCTCGATTGCCGCGACTTGGGGTGTGGCCGACTGGCGGGCCACCGTGTGCCTCACCCACCGCTGGAGCCTCGACCGACCAGAGCGCTTGCGCTGGCGGGAGACAGGGAGGGAGGACGACAGGGGAGTCGACCGATATGGAGTCAACGGTTGCCGCAGCAGAACCCCGCGGACACACGCCCGAAAATGCGTCGCACCGCGGACGGGGAGCGCGTCGATGTCGAGTGGAGCCTCCTGGAGCCAAGCGGAGTCGTCGGCGATGAAGGTGAGCGCGCCGAGACGGATCTCGCGGCCCTCGACCAAAACTCCACCAGAAACCATGATGAAGGCAATCGGAACAATTGCAACTTCTCCAAAAATCGCTAAGACACCTGCCCCAAGGTGGGCGCCAACTGTCGTGGTTCTAAGTCTGACAGTAGAATGGGGGGTAGGTATGGAGAGGCAAGATCCTAGCTATGGAGCAGTTGTGGAGACAAAGGATGTATGAGTTCAGGCCCTTCTCGGAGGAAGTAATAGCCCTACGTCTCGGAGCCCGGAGGCGGTCGACTGGATTATGTGTGTCTAGATTACAGGGGTGCGAACCCTTTACACTGAGGAGGGGGTGGCTTATATAGTGTCTGCCAGACCCCTTCGGCCCTCAGTTATGCAGGGTTTAAAGTACATTAAGGCTAGGCGTTACTGGTAATGCCTTACATAAAGTGTCCTAAATGCCATAAAGACTACTTAATTACAGACCGTTTGGATGCAGAGTGGCTCTTGATCTCCTGGTGGTTGAGTGAGTCTTCATGGTCGAGTCCTTCGAGTCCGTCGAGTGAAGTCTCTCTTGGTCGACTGGAAGGTAGTTTCTTCTGAGGGTGTCCTTGGGAAGGGTACTTAAGACAGGTCTGTGACCCTACCCTAGGTACATGACTTCATCAGTGGGCGCGCCCCCCTACCTCGTGCCTTCCTCATTTCTTCCTTGACGTGGACTCCAAGTCTCCCGGGTTGCTTTCCTTACAAAAATAACTTCTCCAGTTGATTCCGTTCCGTTTTGACCCCGTCTGATATTCCTTTTCCTTGAAACAATGAAATAGGCATAAAACAACAAATCTGGGCTGGGCCTCCGGTTAATAGGTTAGTCCCAAAAATAATATAAAAGTGGATAATAAAGCCCAATATTGCCTAAAACAGTAGATAAAGTAGCATGGAGCAATCAAAAATTATAGATACGTTGGAGACGTATCAAGCATCCCCAAGCTTAATTCATGCTCGTCCTCGAGTAGGTAAATGATAAAAAAGAATTTTTGATGCGGAGTGATACTTTGGCATAATTTCAATGTAAATCTTCTTAATTGTGGCATGAATATTCAGATCCGAAAGATTCAAGACAAAAGTTCATATTGACACAAAAATAATAATACTTCAAGCATACTAATCAAAGCAATCATGTCTTCTCAAAATAACATGGCAAAAGAAAGTTCATCCCTACAAAATCATATAGTTCGGCTATGCTTCATTTTCGTCACACAAAGATGTCCCCAACTTCTATACCCCCAATGACAAGCCAAGCAATTGTTTCATACTTAAATAATCAAAAACTTTTTCAACCTTCACGCAATACATGAGCGTGAGCCATGGATATAGCACTATGGGTGGAATAGAATATGATGATGGGGATTGTGTGGAGAAGACAAAAAAGGAGAAATTCTCACATCAACTAGGCGTATCAACGGGCTATGGAGATGCCCATCAATAGATATCGATGTGAGTGAGTAGGGATCGCCATGCAACGGATGCACTAGAGCTATGAATGCTCAACAAAAGAAAACTAGTGGGTGTGCATCCAACTCGCTTGCTCACGAAGACCTAGGGCATTTGAGGAAGCCCGTCGTAGGAATATACAAGCCAAGTTCTATAATGAAAAATTCCCACTAGTATGGAAAGACAACTTATGATACTCACTACATGAAGAACAAGGTGCTACTTTGAAGCACAATATATGAGACTCACTACATGAGGAACAAGGTGCTACTTTGAAGCACAAGTGTGGAAAAAGAGATAGTAGAATTTCCCTTTTCTTTTCTTTTCTTTTCTTTTTTGGGCCTTTCTCTTCTTTTTTGTTGGCCTTTCTCTTTTTTTTTGGGCAATGCTCTAATAATGATGATCTTCACACTTCTATTGATTACAACATAAGGATTACAACTCGAAACTTAGAACAAGATATGACTCTATATGAATGCCTCCGGCGGTGTACCGGGATGGTGCAATGAATCAAGAGTGACATGTATCGAAAATAATGCATGGTGGCTTTGCCACAAATACGATGTCAACTACAAGATCATGCAATGGCAATATGACAAAAGTAATGTATGTCATGATGATGATGATGGACGTTGCATGGCAATATATCTCGGAATGGCTATGGAAATGCCATGATAGGTAGGTATGGTGGCTGTTTTGAGGAAGATATAAGGAGGTTTATGTGTGATAGAGCGTATCGTATCACGGGGTTTGGATGCACCGGTGAAGTTTGCGCCAACTCTCAAGGTGAGAAAGGGCAATGCACGGTACCGAAGAGGCTAGCAAAGGCGGAAAGGTGAGAGTGCGTATAATCCATGGACTCAACATTAGTCAAAAGAACTCATATACTTATTGCAAAAATTTAGAAGTCATCAAAAATCAAGAACTACGCGCATGCTCCTAGGGGGATAGATTGGTAGGAAAAGACCATCGCTCGTCCCCGACCGCCACTCATAAGGATGCACAAGCCAGGTACACTTCATGTTTAAAATTTGCTACACAACTTTAACCATACGTGCATGCTACGAGACTTGAAAACTTCAACACAAGCATTTCTCAAATTCATAATCACCCAACTAGCACGACTTTGATATTATCACCTCCATATCTCAAAACAATTATCAAGCATCAAACTTTTCTTAGTATTCAACACACTCAAAAGAAAGTTTCACATATCTTGAATACCAAGTATATTATCATTAAGCAAATTACCATGCTATTAATGACTCTCAAAATAATCTAAGTGAAGCATGAGAGATCAATAGTTTCTTTAAAACAAATCCACCACTGTGCTCTAAAAGATATAAGTGAAATACTAGAGCAAAAATTATCACGCTCAAAAGATATAAGTGAAGTACTATGAGCAAAAACTATCAAGCTCAAAAGATATAAGTGAAGCACATAGAGTATTCTAGCAAATTCCAATTTGTGTAAGGCTCTCTCTCATTAAAGAATTTTGGATCTTGATACTTATTCGAACAGCAAGCAAAGCTAAAGAAAACTACATTGCAAGGATAGCACAACTCATGTGAAGAAGCAAAAACTTAGGCTCAAGCGATACTAACCGATAGTTGTTGAAGAAGAAAGGTGGGATGCGTACCGGGGCATCCCCAAGCTTAGATGCTTGAAACTTCTTGAAATATTATCTTGGGGTGCCTTGGGCATCCCCAAGCTTGAGCTTTTGTGTCTCCTTAATTCCTCTCATATCATGGTTTCTCTTTTTATCAAAAGCTTCATTCACAACAAACTCAACAAGAACTCGTGAGATAGGTTAGTATAAACCAATGCAAAACCTTCTCATATTCTACTGTAACAAATCACTAAAATTATTATTCAACATTGAATACTAAATGCCTCTGCATATTTAGTACTCCTATCCTCAAATAGAATCATTAATCAAGCAAACATATGCAAACAATGCAACCATAACAGCAATCTGCCAAAACAGTATAGTCTGTAAAGAATGCAAGAGTATCAATACTTCCCTGACTCCAAAAATTATGAACTAAAAATCCCACAGTAATAAATTTATCAGAGCCCAATATTAAAAAAGATTCAACGTTATACCATGCTCTGACTTTTCTAGGGAATTTTTGCAACAGCGGTAAACTTTCTGTTTTCAAACAGCAACATGCAAACTAGCAAAATAAGCATGGCAAAGGCTATCCTTGACTTTTTTATTGAAACTAAAGAGGCAAAACACAATTCTAACTAACAGCAAGCAAAAACTAACAAAATAAATTGACACTCCAAGCAAAACACATATCATGTGGCGAATAAAAATATAGCTCCAAGTAAAGTTACCGATGAACGAAGACGAAAGAGGGGATGCCTTCCGGGGCATCCCCAAGCTTAGTTGCTTGGTTGTCCTTGAATATTACCATGGGGTGCCTTGGGCATCCCCAAGCTTAGTCTCTTTCCACTCCTTATTCCATTGTCCATCGAATCGTTACCCAAAACTTGAAAACTTCAACCACACAAAACTCAAAACAAAACTCGTAAGCTCCGTTAGTATAAGAAAATAAAATCACCACTTAGGTACTATAATGAACTCATTATAAATTCATATTGGTGTAATATATACTTTACTCCAACTTATCTATGGTTCATACCCTCCGATACTACTCATAGATTCATCAAAATAAGCAAACAACACATAGAAAACAGAATCTGTCAAAAACAGAACAGTCTGTAGTAATCTATATAAAACGTATACTTATGGAACCCCAAAAATTATGACATAAATTGCTGGACCTGATACATTTTTCTATTAATCATCTGCAAAAAGAATGAACCTAAAAGCACTCTCCAGTAAAAAATGGCAGCTAATCTTGTGAGCGCTAAAGTTTCTGTTTTTCACAGCAAGATCACATAAACTTCACCCAAGTCTTCCCAAAGGTTCTACTTGGCACTTTATTGAAACAAAAGCTATAAAACATGATTACTAAAGTAGCATAATCATGTGAACACACAAAAACAGTAAGGATAAATATTGGGTTGTCTCCCAACAAGCGCTTTTCTTTAATGCCTTTTAGCTAGGCATGATGATGACAATGATGCTCACATAAAAGATAAGAATTGAAACATAACGTGAGCATCATGAAGCATATGACTAGCACATTTAAGTCTAACCCACTTCCTATGCATAGGGATTTTGTGAACAAACAACTTATGAGAACAATAATCAACTAGCATAGGAAGGTAACACAAGCATAGATTTAAGAATTTAAGCACATAGAGAGGAAACTTGGTATTATCGCAATTACTACAAGCATATGTTCCTCTCTCATAATAATTTTCAGTAGCATAATGAATGAATTCAACAATATAACCAGCACCTAAAGCATTCTTTTCATGATCTACAAGCATAGAAAATTTACTACTCTCAACATAAGCAAATTTCTTCTCATGAATAGTAGTGGGAGCAAACTCAACAAAATAACTATCATATGATTGAAAATTAAGATCAAGATGACAAGTTTCATGGTTATCATTATTCTTTAAAGCATACGTGTCATCACAATAATCATCATAGATAGGAGGCATGCTTTCATCATAGTAAATTTGCTCATCAAAGCTTGGGGGACAAAATATATCATATTCATCAAACATAGCTTCCCCAAGCTTGTGGCTTTGCATATCATTAGCATCATGGGTATTCAAGGAATTCATACTAACAACATTGCAATCATGCTCATCATTCACATATTTAGTTCCAAACGTTCTATAGATTTATTCTTCTAGCACTTGAGCACAATTATCCTTTCCATCATACTCACGAAAGATATTAAAAAGGTGAAGCGTATGAGACAAACTCAACTCCATTTTTTTGTAGTTTTCTTTTATAAACTAGACTAGTGCTAAAACAAGAAACAAAAAGATTCAATTGCAAGATCTAAAGATATACCTTCACTTACCTAGCCTCCCCGGCAACGGCACCAGAAAAGATCTTGATGTCTACTACACAACCTTCTTCTTGTAGACGTTGTTGGGCCTGCAAGTGCACAGGTTTGTAGGACAGTAGCAAATTTCCCTCAAGTGGATGACCTAAGATTTATCAATCCGTAGGAGGCGTAGGATGAAGATGGTCTCTCTCAAACAATTCTACAACCAAATAACAAAGAGTCTCTTGTGTCCACAACACACCCAATACAATGGTAAATTGTATAGGTGCACTAGTTCGGCGAAGAGATGGTGATACAAGTGCAAAATAGATAGTAGATATAGGTTTTTGTAATCTGAAATAATAAAAACAGCAAGGTAACAAGCGGTAAAAGTGAGCGTAAACGGTATTGCAATGATAGGAAACAAGGCCTAGGGTTCATACTTTCACTAGTGTAAGTTCTCTCAACAATAATAACATAGATAGAACATATGACAATCCCTCAACATGCAACAAAGAGTCACTCCAAAGACACTAATAGCGGAGAACAAACGTAGAGATTATGGTCGGGTACGAAACCACCACAAAGTTATTCTTTCGGATCGATCTATAAAAGAGTTCGTACTAGAATAACACCTTAATATACAAATCAACCAAAACCCTAATGTCACCTAGATACTCCATTGTCACCTCAAGTATCCGTGGGCATGATTATACGATATGCATCACATAATCTCAGATTCATCCAACCAACATAAAAGTACTTCAAAGAGTGCCCCAAAGTTTCTACCGGAGAGTCAAGAACGTGTGCCAACCCCTATGCATAGGTTCCCAAGTGTCACGAAACCCGCAAGTTGATCACCAAAACATACATCAAGTGGATCAATAGAATAACCCATTGTCACCACGGTTATCCCACGCAAGACATACATCAAGTGTTCATAAAAGACTCAATCCAATAAGATAACTTCAAAAGGGGAAACTCAATTCATCACAAGAGAGTAGAGGGGGAGAAACATCATAAGATCCAACTACAATAGCAAAGCTCGGGATACATCAAGATCGTGCCATAGATGGAACACGAGAGAGAACACGAGAGAGAGAGAGATCAAACACATAGCTACTGGTACATACCCTCAGCCCCGAGGGTGAACTACTCCCTCCTCGTCATGGATAGCGCCGGGATGATGAAGATGGCCACCGGTGATGGGATCCCCCTTCGGCAGGGTGCCGGAACAGGGTCCCGATTAGTTTTTGGTGGCTACAGAGGCTTGCGGCGGCGGAACTCCCGATCTATCTTCTTTTCTGGAAGTTTTAGGGTATATTGGTATATATAGGAGCAGGGGGTACGTCGATGGAGCTTCGAGGGCCCCACGAGGATGGAGGGCGCGCCCAGGAGGGTGGGCGCGCCCCCCTACCTCGTGCCTTCCTTGTTTCTTCCTTGACGTGGACTCCAAGTCTCCCGGGTTGCTTTCCTTCCAAAAATAACTTCTCCAGATGATTTCGTTCCGTTTTGACCCCGTCTGATATTCCTTTTCTCGAAACACTGAAATAGGCATAAAACAGCAAATCTGGGCTGGGCCTCCGGTTAATAGGTTAGTTCCAAAAATAATATAAAAGTGGATAATAAAGTCCAATATTGCCTAAAACAGTAGATAAAGTAGCATGCAGCAATCAAAAATTATAGATACATTGGAGACGTATCAACTGGAAGGTTGTCGACGGCCTTATACAGACAGAGTGTGTCAACATGGACGCAAATGTGTTGCAGGCACGTGCCAATATGGACATTAGGCTGCAACAGGAGCGCAAGGACATGGACTACAAGGCTATGGTGGAGCAGGTCATGATGGAAGGAAAGATGCTGGAAGACCGTGCGATGTTTCAATCCCACGTTCAATGCCACAGCAGTCAACCGCAAGAGCATGTCTTCAGTACTCCCCCTGTGAGTACCTCGCAACGATGCTATTCAGTCACGATCATGACCTATATTGTGTATGAATAGTTTTTTGTGAGTAACTTTGTGTAAGCTATTCATATGTAGTCCAAGAAGCGTTACGCGGCACAATGTCCAAACACTAAAGGACAAGTGATGTCGGTGTCACCCATTGAATGCCACAGTTCTCCACTCGAAGAACATGTCTTCAATTCTCCCCCTGTAAGTACCTCGCACCCATGGTAAACATTCACATCCAACATTTTGTATGACCATATTTAATTAGTGTGTAACTCTATGTCGGTGATTCATACGTAGGCTAAGCATCCAGTGACGGAACAATCCCGAATCCTTGCAGATGAAGATTACATCCCATATAATAATGAGGTAACTTTGTCGCGATGTTCCTACACACATCCAAAATTATTTATGGAACTTTGGTGATTGCAATGTATTAAATTTGACGTGAGATACTCGTATGTAGGTGCTGGTAATGGAATTTTTCATTCATAGGGATTGTGAGCTTTTGCATGTCCCGATAGGATACTTTGACGAAAGACCCATTGAGATGAGATTGTTTGAACCCGGTGTATTGGACTATGATTTTCTCATGAAAGAAGTGGCTGGATATGGTTATAAAAAGGATTCTGATTTGTACCACTTCTTACCTGAGCATGCGTGCGAACTACCAGAAGGAATGTTCTTGATTTCAGGACCAGGTGATTTTGCAAAGATGATTTCCCGTCTGAACGGCCGCAAGAAATGTCATTTGTATTTGGTGTATAATGGTCCACAGAAAGATGTTTATGAGTGGTGGTCGGACATGGATTCAGAGGTTCCTATTCTTCATGTTACATCAATTTTACGGCTTCATCATACTTAAGTTTGTCCTAATACGATTCGTATGATTTTTGATAGGAAGTGCGCATCCAAGACATGCAACATGAGGAGGCTCTAGCTAGAAAGCTTGAGGCAAAGGAACAACCGAACTCCTTAGGTTACATTGATGTACCGTGTAAACATATGGGAGAAGGTGGTTGTTCGCCAATCCTGACACAAACTCCAACGACCAATATGAAGAAGTCACTGGATTTTGGCACCGGAGCCGAGCTTCCGTACGAGGGCTAATGTTATTTGAAATGTTTTAAGCTGGAGACAACATTTTTGGGTTTTTTTATGAATGTTTGCAGTTATGGAACAATTCATTCACGATGGAGGTCTTGTAACAACATTTTTGCTAGAATGTGATTTCCATTTCCGACACGACATGCATGTGTTTATACCCAACTGTACACTCCGTCCGTTCCTAAATATATGTCTTTTAAGATATTGCAGTATGAACTACATACGGATGTATGTAGACGTATTTTCAAGTGTAGATTCACTCATTTTGCTCTGTACGTATTTCATACTGAAATCTCAAAAAAGACTAATATTTACGAATGGAGGGAGTAGTTGTTAGTGAGCAGGCCTTTTGTGGAAAAAAATCTACAGTCACTTCAGAACATTTATGTACATTCATGCTACATGGTCGTCGATCTGTCCGCACATGTGTTAGCATATTTGTGTGCACAGTAGAAGACCCCACGACAGGTGCTGCAGGATCATGTACAACTGCGGCTGAATTTTTTTTGCTGTAAAACAGTGCAGGAAATAATCCAAACAGACATTTTATGTGGCACAACATGACAAAAGTGTTGGCAAATCATCCTCGGGAGTCGTGGAGTCAGACCTGACGAGATCTGCTTCGGGATCGGTGCGGTGTCAGGGCGCATCGAAGCGCAGGCGGATCCCCGCCAAAGCGCACGACAAAGGGTCGTCGCACATGCGCGCGTCGTCACCCGAAGACAGGCCGACCGAATTAGTAGGTGCGGACCCCGCACATGTATGCCTGTCGGGCCCAGTTCGATAATCCCGCGTGATCCGCCTGCTGTGGAGTTCGTTCGTGCATGCGTGATTACCGACGCCATGCATGCACGTAGGTTTCCCCATGTCCGGCATGCCTCCTCCCCCAAAGCCCGACCCATTCAAGAAATTCAGCACGGGCCAGCCCATGTCGCGCCGATCTCGTGCCAGGATCACGTCTTAATATGTTTAGTCCCACCTCGCCCCCCGAGCAAGTGCTGCACCGGCTTAAATACCTTTATTTATTTGCGTATTACAAGCGTGGGTCTTCCTTGCACTCTATTTGGTGGATATGCAGGATTAATATGATTCATCATCCATATTCATCATGTATATTTATCAATTGGAGAGCATGGATGACTGATGTATTTTTTTGGATTTTAAAACGGTAAGAATTAAAAAAGAAAAAATATTTGATTTTAAAATATTGTAAATATATAAAAGAAAAAATATTGGATAAGTGAAATAAAACACAATAAGAAACTTAGCTTTGTTTGTGCAAGAGATCACGTGTGCGAAAATTGAGGTGATTTGGAGGTGGTCAAAAAAATCACTGCATTCCGGAGGGACCATTTGGTCGGCGGTGATTTTTTTCACCACCTCCAAATCACCCAAATTTTCTTTTACACGGTGACCCACATGTGCCAAACATGTCTATGAAAGAAAATTTGGAAAAAAATATATTTTACAATGCCCCCTTGAGGTATAGACCGATATTTTGATCAGTCAGTTAGAAGGCAGTGTAAATTCAAAAAACAAAACATATATAAAACCTTCGAAACCTAGCTTTGTTTGTGCAAGAAATCATGTGTGCGAAAATTGAGGTGATTTGGAGGTGGTCGAAAAAATCACCGCATTCCGGAGGGACCATTTGGTCTAACTTAAGCCAGTTTTTGAACGGAGGTGATTTTTTCCACCACCTCCAAATCACCCAAATTTTCTTTTACACGGTAACCCGCATGTGCCAAACATGTCTATGAAAGAAAATTTGGAAAAATATATATTATAATGCCCCCTTAAGGTATAGACCAATGTTTTGATCAGTCAGTCTAGAGGGCAGTATAAATTCAAAAAATTCAGAAAATATAAAACCTTGGAAACCTAGCTTTGTTTGTGCAAGAGATCATGCATGCGAAAATTGAGGTGATTTGGAGGTGGTCGAAAAAATCACCGCATTCCGGAGGGACCATTTGGAGCCAGTTTTTGAACGAAGGTGATTTTTTCCACCACCTCCAAATCATCCAAATTTTCTTTTACACGGTTACCCACATGTGCCAAACATGTCTATGAAAGAAAATTTGGAAAAAATATATTTTACAATGCCCCTTGAGGTATAGAACGATGTTTTGATCAGTCAGTCTAGAGGGCAGTATAAATTCAAAAAATATAAAACCTTGGGAACCTAGCTTTGTTTGTGCAAGAGATCATGTGTGCAAAAATTGAGGTGATTTGGAGGTGGTCGAAAAAATCACCACATTCCAGAGGGACCATTTGGTCTTTTAACTTAAGCCAGTTTTTGAACGACAATGATTTTTTCCACCACCTCCAAATCACCCAAATTTTCTTTTACACGGTGACCCACATGTGCCAAACATGTCTATGAAAGAAAATTTGGAAAAAAAATATTTTACAATGCCCCCTTGAGGTATAGACCGATGTTTTGATTAGTCGGTCAAGAGGGCAGTATAAATTCAAAAACATTCAAAAAAATATAAAACCTTGGAAACCTAGCTTTGTTTGTGCAAGATACCATTTGGGGAAAAAATTGAAATTTGTTTTCAACTTATTCTGCCCTCTAGACTGACTGATCAAACCTTCGGTCTACACCTTAAGCGGGCATTGTAGGATACATGTTTTTCCAAATTTCTTTCATAGACATGTTTGGAACATCTATTTGAGGTGATTTGGAGGTGGTGGAAAAAATCACTTTTTCTTCAAAAACTGGCTTAAGTGAGACGAAATGGTCCCTCGTGTTTTAGCGTGATTTTTCGACCTTCTCTAAATCACCTATAATTTTACACACTCGATATGTTGCACAAACATAGCGTGGTTTTCAAGGTTTTACATTTTTTCTAATTTTTTGGAATTTATTCTTCCCTGTAGACTGACTGATCAAAACAGCGGTCTACACACCTTAAGGGGGCATTGTAGGATAATTTTTTTCTAAATTTCTTTCATAGACATGTTTGGCTCATCTATTTGAGGATGTAGAACAAATTTGGGGTGATTCGGAGGAGTTGAAAAAAATCACCATTTCTCGTGCCAGGACTTAACATTTCTAGTCCCACCTCGCCCCCCGAGCAAGTCCTGCACCTGCTTAAATACATTCATCTATTTGATTATTAAAAGCGTTGGTCTTCCTTGCACTCTACATGGAGGATATGTAGGATGAGTATGATTCATTATATGTATTCATCCTGTATATTCTTCAACTGGAGAGCATATGACTAATGTATTTTTTGGATTTATCGGCTTTTATTTTGTTTTTGGGAGCGAAATATAATTCCTCTAGTACATCTATTTCCAAATTTTATCGTGCAACATAAACAAGCTACACGCTGGCCACGAACAAACCATGATTCTTGAGGTTGCACTTCAAAAACTCACATATAAAATGCAAAAAAAATATCCCAAACTCATACTGTTACAAGGGAGTGGACAACCAAATAGCTGAGTCATACATTATGAGGAAGTCACTAAATGACAGAATGAAGTATTTTAGAGAAAAAGTCACACGATACTAGACATAGACAACAATGCACACACCAACATCAGGTTGATCGTCCACGTACTTGCTCTCCGACCGTGCGCACAATGTTGTAGCTATCATACTTCTGCTTTGAGATCCTACACATAAGGGTATTTTAATGTCATGGAATATATTTGGACACATGAAAACATTAAATTATGGCATATTAGGTAACTCTAGCAATTTGGCGCACATACGTCGATTGTGACCATCTGCCTCATGACAATAGCTACATCTACCCTTTGTTCTTGTTTTCTTCATCTTTGCATGTAGCCTTTTCTTTGAAGCACCTCGGGCTGGGACATGCACGGGATCCAGAACCTTTTCGAAACCTTCACCATCAAGGTTAGCCGATTGTGGCATCAACGGACCGAACCTAATGTTGTTACCCTGAGCATTAGTTGATCCCTTGCTATCAGCTTGTTCACTTGTTGATCCCTTGCAAACATCTTGACCTTCCAAAACCCTTTCTAGATGCTTAAACGCCTCATCAGAGTGGCATGCCTTGAAACATGCAGCGTGACTACAATTCCTTAGCTTACGGTACCTTTGTAGGGCTGCAGAGTATGCATACATCTCGCTCTTTCTAGTCGATGCGAATGCACATTTTGCACTCATTGTCCACCTAGTGGGAACACAACACCTGGGCAGTGCTTCTTCTTGTAAAATTCCCAATATGTAAAATATGTGGGAACATGGTGTGCTTGTGCATTCCAATTTGTGGCAAGAACAACTGATACTGCGAAGCAGACCTTCCTTCGACTCCGTGCGCACTTCGATCTTTTTATCCATTATTTCCTTCTTAGACACAACGTATGTGGTAACCTCTACTGCATCAAGTACCTCTCTGATCTCACATTTTTTGACAGCATCTATGCTCCATAAGACCAACTTAAACACAGCAGGAGTGAAAACTTTCACGATGTGTTTCTCAAGAACTGAAGCATTTTCCTCTATGAACGGAACAGACTGCAAGGCCTCGACGTCTTGGAGAGCCTCGTTCAAGCGTCGCGACGCAAGGCAACGCTAATAGTGCTCTAGCATTTGAAAAAACGTCATCTTAGCCTCAAGATGCGTATGTAGCACCGAGTTTAAAATCTCACTCCGCTGATTGCTGCTCAATCCTAGGAAACAACGGCCCTCAAGATATGGAGCACACCATAGTTTTCTCATCTTATACATCTGATGCAGCCAGGAGTCCTCACTTGTTACTTTATTCTGTTGTAAGAAGTGTAACCATTTTCTCTCATGCTCTTCAATGGAAGATATATCATATATGAAAGATCTGAATTCCTCCTTTACCGCGTCATCATGCAGATGGCGTACAATGTTCTACTGAATGTGCCATATACAGAGCCTATGGTTTGAGTCAGGCCACACCATCCTGATTGCTCTCTGCATTGCAAGGTCCCCATCCGTGATCACAGATATAGGATGCTTCTGTCCCAAAGCATCAGAAAAGGTCTGTAACATCCACTCGTATGTCTGGCTTGTTTCATGTGAAATGATACCACATGCAAAAATAACGGTGTTGCGGTGGTGATTCAACCCGACAAACGGCACAAATGGCAGATTGTACTTATTGGTTATGTATGTGCTATCAAAAATAATAACATCTCCGAAAGCCTCGTGGTCAAGTCAGGATTGACTATCACACCAAAACAGTTCCTTCAGATGGCCAGCTTCATCAACCAAGTACCTGAAGAAAATATCTGAATCTTGCTCTTGCCTCGCCACCATGTGATTGATCACCATTTGAGCATCCCCGGAAGAAATTGTTTCCTGCTTGTTAGCATGGCAGAAATTGTAAATGTCCCTCATAATGCATCCAACCTCATCATATCCACCGTATTGCATGCACATAATGATGAGGATACAGACCTGGGGTTGGGTCATAGGCCTGACCTATACGTTCTACCCAAGGTCACTACCCAAGAAGACAAGAAGTTCAAGACGTAGCATGAGACCCCCAGTCGAAGATGTCGAGTGCAATCCACTCGACATCATGTCACTCGAGAATCTTCCTACCTACTGTCACTCGACCATCCAGAGAATCACTCGACCTCCCGAAGATTAGGAGTCACTCGCATTACAATGGGCAAGCATTCACTCCATAGTCTTTAAGGTCATTAACAGCACTTAAGGCTGGCGTTACCAGTAATGCCACCACTTTATGTACATTAAGTCCCTTGTAATGGAGGGAGGAAAGGGTCCTGGCAAACTCTATATAAGCCACCCTCCTCCTCTGGCACAAGGGTTTGCACCCCCTGTAACATCACACATATAATCCAATCGACCGCCTCCGGACACCGAGGCATAGGGCTGTTACTTCCTCTGAGAAGGGCCTGAACTCGTAAAACTCGTGTGTACATCTTCACCATAGCTGAGATCTTGCCTCTCGATACCTACCCCCTTTTCAACTGTCAGCCTTAGAACCACGACAGTTGGCGCCCACCGTGGGGCCGGTGTCTTAGCGACTTGTTGGTGAAGTTGCAAGTTTTTACGATCATCATCATGGTTTCCAGCGGCGGATTGGCTGAGGGCCGCGAGATCCATCTCGGCGCGCTTGTTTTTGTCGCCGACGACTCAGCGTGGCTTCAGGAAGCTCCGCTTGACATTGGGGCGCTCCCCGTCCGAGGGGCGGCGCACTTTCGCACGTGCGTTCGCGGCATCTTTCTCCGGTAGCCATCGACCCAGTATCAGTCGGCTCCGATGGTGTCTTCCCTCCCCGATGTTCGCCGCCGCAAGCGATCCGGTCGATCGTGGCTTCAGCGGTGGGTGAAACACATGGTGGCTCGGCATTCGGCCACCCATCAAATCGCGGCAATCGAGCCCGACGAATCTCTCCACAGCATGTTCGATCTGTCGACTGGCTCCGCGGAGACTACATCCGAGTGCGATAGCAGCGACCCTGCGGCTGAAGTCTTGATAGTCGATGGTCCGCGTGGCCCACCTGGCTTCCGTCGCGAAGACAGCGAAGATGGTGGCGGTGATCCGTCGCGCGTCCATGAGGAATATCATCCCAAACCCCTTTCTTCGCAGTAGAGGGAAGAACTTCGTCGCCGCAACATGGATGCACTCCACACTCCCATCGTTGGAGAAACCCCCGAGGCTAGGGCCTTGGAGGAGGCGCGCTTGGCTAATTTAGCTGAGCGCACTCGACTGGAGAACCTGCAGCGCGCTCTCGACGAGCGGGCTCGGGAGCGGGTCCCTGAGTCCAGTCGACGGCAACTTTTCCCGCCTCCACCTAAGGTATACCGTACTCCGATTCAGAACCTCACAGCTGCGGCCCGAATAGCAGAGTCGATCCAACCTTCCCAGTCAGAGGCTGGCAGAGGGTTGATGTTGATCCGGGCCTTGCTCCAGGCAACAGGAGAGCAGAACACAGCAGTGTCTTAGTCGTGAAATAGGATTCACAGCAGATCCATAGTAGCGGATACAGTTCAGTCGGCCCATAGCCCAAGATCGCCCCTGCGGCGTGAAGGCCGTGGATAGTATGATCATCAACTCGACCGTGACAATTGTCGTCAAGTACCTATGCCTCCTCCAAGGAGTGTGTCATATGTTCCTCGGCAGAACAATGATAGACGCCGTCACAGTGACGAGCGCAGAGCACCAGTCGACCCAAGGGAGCCAGGCTTTGATGCGAGATCCATTTTTGTTCAAGGCCTGGTCGACCGGAACAGAGCGCATAGAGAAGACCCTGGCAGAGAACGTCCAAGTGGCAGCAGATTGCATGTTTCAGGTCCAGAGTGTTTCAGCAAAGCCATTAGGGTGGCAGTGATTCCTCCCAACTTCAGGTTGGCAACCGGAGTCAGTAAGTTCACTGGAGAATCCAAGCCTGAAACTTGGCTTGAGGATTACCGAGTGGCTGTGCAGATTGGAGGCAGAAATGATGAAATAGCGACGAAGCATCTCCCTCTTATGTTGGATGGGTCGGCCCGAGCGTGGTTGACTCAGTTGACTTCAGGCAGTATACACAGTTGGGAAGAGCTGGCTCGGGTGTTCGTCAGAACTTTTGAGGGCACGTGCAAGCGACCAGTAGGATTGCCCGAGTTGCAGCATTGTGTGCAGAAGCTAAGTGAGACTTTTAGGGAATTCATTCAGAGGTGGACCACTTTGCATCACACCGTTGAGAATGTACCAGAGCATCAAGCAGTGTGTGCCTTCAAGGAAGGCGTCAAATACAGAGAGTTGGTCCTGAAATTCGGGCGGACTGGAGATATGACTCTGACTCGAATGATGGATATAGCCACCCGGTACGCTAACGGAGAAGAAGAGGATCGACTCCGTAGCGGGAAGAGTAAGCCAGTCGGCCAAGAGGCCGGTGGAGGCAATTCCAGTCGGAAACAGAAGCGTAAGGCCGAGCCAGCGGCACCCAGTGAGATTGCAGCAGTGGCTCAAGGAAAGTTTAAGGGAAAACCTAAGGGGCGCTGGCCCCCTAAGAAGGTAAAGGATCAAGCAGGAAATGATGTGTTGGATTTGCCATGTCACATCCACACGAAGAAAGATGAAGAAGGTAATCTGATTTACCCTAAGCATACCACTCGGCAATGTCGACTCCTGATCCAGCAGTTCCGAGAAAAATAGCCCAATGAGAAGGAGAAAGAGTCGGACAAAGATGAGGATGAAGAGGAAGACGACGGTTATCCCAAAGTCAATTCCACCCTCATGATTTTTGCAGACATTGAGAGCAAGAGTCGGCTGAAAGTTATCAACAGAGAAGTGAATATGGTTGCTCCGGCGACGACGACCACATACCTAAAATGGTCTCAGACAGCCATCACATTCGACCAGTCTGACCATCCTGCTCGTGTAGCCACCCCCGGGAGGCAAGCACTGGTGGTCGACCCCGTGGTCGGAGGCACTCGACTGACTAAAGTGCTGATGGACGGTGGTAGCGGTCTGAATATCCTTTATGCTGAAACCTTGAAGGGGATGGGCATTCCGATGTGCAAACCACTACTAGGAAAAGGGCTATAGATGAGATGGACACTAATGGCGCACCAGACATGTGGTGCGGCACTACTATATACTAATGGCGCACCATGTTTTGGTGCGCCATTAGTGTCCAAATACTAATGGCGCACCACATCCACGGTGCGCCATTAGTAACAATTTTTTTTCAAAACTACTAATGGCGCGCCAGGGGATAGTGCACCATTACTAGTTAAACTAGTAATGGCGCACCACATCCACGGTGCGCCATTAGTAAAAAAAATTCAAATTTTTTTTCCAATTTTTTTTATTTTTTTCGAAACTAGTAATGGCGCACCAGGGCCATGGTGCGCCACTAGTAATTTTTTTTCAAAAAAAATCTTTTTTTTTAAAACTAGTAATGGTGCACCACTCCCACGGTGTGCCATTACTAACTTGGCCCAAAAATTGCACCAAATGCACCACCCCCCCCCTCGTGGATCGCCTTTTCAGTTTTAAAAAAATAAAAGCAAATGATGAAAATGTCAAAAAAATAAAAGAAAATAAGTTTCCCATGTGAGATGTGGTCTAGTTGTTGGGAAAATTTACAAATATGAATTTCGACTTTATTTGCAAAATCTCTCAGGAATTTGTAAAATGGGCATAACTTTTGCATACGAACTCGGATTAAAAGGTTTTCTATATGAAAAATCATCTACTCGAAAAGTTACATCCGAATTTAATGGGGGAACCCCGTTAAACATTTTCAAAATTCTCAAACACCTAACAGAAAAAAGTTACGGGGCTTTTAAGATCTGGAGGCAAAAAAATTCAAAAAAATTGAAACTTACTAGTGCGCCACTAGTAACAGAAAAAAAATAGTTTCAATTTTTTTTCAGGATTTTTTTTCAAAATATGATACGTAATATGAACGGAAGTTTGAAATATTTTTTCAAAATTTCATCACACTCATGAACATGAACAAAGTCCTAAACATCAACAAGGTTTAATAGGATTGATATGCTAGATATATCAACAAGTGCCTGTGAAGTGAGTTGGTGCTGGGTTGGATAGAACTCTGAAGTTGAGCGTGCTTGGGTTGGAGTAGTGTGAGGATGGGTGACCTTTTGGGAAGTTTGACCACGGAGTGCGATTTGACCCGAGACTAAGCATATTGACCCAAGATTAAGAAAAAAAATTAAAAAAATTTAAAAAAAATTGAAAAGAAATTGAAAAAGAATTATTACTAATGGCGCGCTTCTATGTGGTGCGCCATTACTAAGTCAGATAGTAAAGGCGCACCTCTAGGCATACTAATGGCGCACCATGCACCATTAGTAAAAAATACTAGTGGCGTGGTACTAATGGCGCACCAGTAGTGCGCCATTAGTAGGCAAAACTGGTGCGCCATTAGTAGCCCTTTTCCTAGTAGTGAACTTAGCAAAAGAAATATGAGTTTCCATGGTGTTATCCCCGGAAAGAAAGCCGAATCACTCGGCCAGATCACTCTCGACGTAGTTTTCGGTGATTCCAAGCATTACCGTAAGGAAAAGTTGACATTTGAGTCGTGGATTTCCAGAGTGCTTACCATGCCATTCTGGGGAGGCCTGCATACGCATGTTTTATGGCACGACCATGTTATGTGTACCTCAAGTTGAAGATGCATGGCCCCAAAGGTGTGATCACAGTTACTGGCAATCGGCAGAAGGCGGAGGAATGCTTCCAGAAAAGTTCCAAAATTGCCGACGCGCAGATGGCAGCGGTTGAACTTCAAGAGTATCAGAAGAATGCAGGTCCGAGTGATTTGCTCCGAGCCAATAAGCCTGCCACAGATTCTCCATTTCAGTCGTCTGGTGAAACGAAGCCGATTCATATTCACTCGACCGATCCCGATGCCGCGCCGACTCATATATCAACGACACTCGACAGCAAATAGGAAGAAGCGCTCATCCAGTTCCTCTGTGAGAACTAGGACATCTTTGCATGGAAACCCTCTGACATGCCGGGTGTACCCAGAGGACTGTCTGAGCACCATTTGCGTGTTGATCCCAAGGCAAAAGCCTTCAAAGAGCACCTTTGGCGGTCCGCCGTGCAGAAGAGGAAAGCGATTGGCGAAGAAGTGGCTCGGCTGCTAGCAGCAGAGTTCATCCGAGAGATCTACCACTCCGAGTGGCTTGCCAATGTAGTCATGGTCCCTAAGGACGATTCACTTCGTATGTGCATTGATTTCAAGCAAATCAATCGGGCCTGCCCGAAAGATCACTTCCCTCTCCCCTGCATCGATCAGATTGTTGACTCGACTGCGGGGTGTGAGCGCTTGTCTTTTTTAGATGCATATTCCGGGTATCATCTGATACGACTGTATGGTCCCGATGAAATAAAAACAGCCTTCATCACCCCATTCGGGTGCCTTTGCTATGTCACCATGCCATTTGGTCTTAAAAATGCCAGAGCCACATTCATGAGAATGATTCAGAAGTGCCTGCTCACTCAAATCAGTCGGAATGTGGAAGCATACATGGATGACATTGTGGTCAAGTCTCGCAAAGGTTCCAACCTATTGACTAACCTCGCAGAAACCTTTGCCAACCTACGAAGGGACGATATCAAGCTTAATCCATCAAAGTGCACGTTCGGAGTTCTAGGAGGAAAGTTACTCGGTTTTCTCGTTTCCAAACAAGGGATCGACGCTAATCTAGAAAAAGTTGATACCATCCTCCGAATGAAACGCCCTGTGCGAGTGCATTATGTTTAGAAGTTGACTGGTTGTTTAGCTGCCTTGAGTCGATTCATTTCTCATCTCGGTGAAAAGGCCTTGCCTCTTTACCGACTGATGAAGAAATCTGATAAGTTCGAGTGGACTGAGGAAGCTGATGCAGCGTTTGCAGAACCGAAAACCCTGCTTTCCACCCAGCCGGTGCTTGCTCCGCCAATCAGCAAAGAGCCTTTACTGCTTTATATTGCAGCCACTGAACAAGTTGTCAGTACAATACTCACGGTCGAGTGAGTAGAGGAAGGAAAAGCTTACAAAGTTCAGCGCCCAGTTTATTATCTCTCCAAAGTTTTGACTCCATCCAAGCAACGATATCCTCATTATCAGAAGCTTGTCTATGGAATATACATGACCATGAAGAAGGTTGCACATTACTTCTTTGATCACTCCATTACAGTCGTCAGTGATGCACCATTATCTGAGATTCTGAATAACAAAGATGCAACTGGTCGAGTGGCAAAATGGGCGATTGAACTCCTTCCATTGGATATCAAGTTTGAGGCGAAGAAAGCTATCAAGTCCCAAGCAATTACAGATTTCCTTGCTGAGTGGACTGAGCAGCAACTACCGACTCAAGTTCACTCGGAGCATTGGACTATGTTCTTTGATGGCTCCAAGATGCTGAATGGATCAGGTGCTGGGGTAGTATTGGTGTCCCCCCGAGGAGACAAGCTTAACTATGTTCTCCAGATTCATTTTGATTCCTCCAATAATGAAGCGGAATATGAAGCACTTTTATACGGGTTGCATATGGCCATTTCACTTGGCGTCCGTCTCCTTATGGTATACGGCGACTCAGATTTGGTGGTTAATCAAGTGATGAAGGAATGGGATGTCAGAAGCCCAGCCATGACTAGTTATTGCAATGCAGTTAGAAAGCTGGAAAAGAAGTTTGAAGGATTGGAGCTTCACCATATACCCCGATTGAAAAATCAAGCTGCAGATGAGTTGGCAAATATAGGTTCGAAGAGAGAGGCCATTCCACGCAATGTGTTCTTGGAACATATTCATTCACCTTCAGTTCAGGAAGATCCTTTCACTGAAGAGTCGCCACAGCCCAAGAGCGCCACAGATCGGACTGAAGTCAAAATCCCAGCCGTGGTCGACTTGGTCATGGAGGTTTTGGTCATTACTCCCGACTGGACAGTGCCGTACATTGCCTACATTCTTAGGAAAGAACTTCCAGAGGATGAAGAAGACGCTCGACAGATCGTCCGACGATCTAAGGCCTTTACTATGATAAAAGGACAGTTGTTCAGAGAAAGTGTAACTGGGGTCTGCCAGAAGTGCATCACGCCAGAAGAAGGCCGAATGATCCTCAATGATATTCACTCGGGGACTTGTGGTCACCATGCGTCCTCTCGGACCATCGTGGCCAAAGCATACCGAGACGGATTTTACTGGCCATGGGCCAATGAGATGGCTAAGGAAATAGTGGACAAGTGTGAAGGCTGTCAGTTTTATTCCAACATGTCCCATAAACCTGTGTCCGCCCTGAAAACAATTCCACTCGTGTGGCCTTTTGCTGTATGGGGATTGGACATGGTTGTACCTCTAAGGACTGGCAGGAGTGGATTCACTCATGTGCTGGTAGCAGTCGACAAGTTCACAAAATGGATCGAAGCCAAGCCCATTAAAAACTTGAAGCAAGTACAGCTGTGAGTTTCATTAGGGAACTGATATTCAGATATGGCGTTCCACACAGCATCATCACAGATAACGGCTCAAACTTCGACTCTGATGAATTCAGAACCTTTTGTGCTTCCCAAGGCACGAGGGTCGACTATGCTTCGGTCGCTCATCCTCAGTCGAATGGGCAAGCTAAGCGAGCAAATAGATTGAATCTCAAAGGACTGAAACCCCGGTTGATGCATGACCTCAAGCATGCAGCAGGGGCTTGGGTCGACGAGCTCCCGTCAGTACTTTGGGGGTTGAGGACAACTCCCAATCGGTCGACTGGACGGACTCCTTTCTTCTTAGTCTACGAAGCCAAAGCTGTACTCCTGAGTGATTTTCTTCACAACGCGCCTCGAGTCGAACTCTTCTCCAAAGAGGAAGCAGAGCAGGCTCGGCAAGATGCAGTCGATCTCTTGGAAGAAGAAAGAGAGATGGCCTTGATCCGGTCGACCATTTATCAGCAAGACTTGCGTTGATTCCATGCCAGAAACGTAAGGGGTCGGGCATTTCAAGAAGGAGACCTGGTTCTTCGAGTGGACCAGCAGAAACCACACAAGCTCGCTCCTGCCTGGGAAGGCCCTTTCATCGTCACCAAAGTAATCCACAATGGAGCGTATCGTCTCTTCAATGTTGAGCACAACAAAGATGAGCCACGCACTTGGAATGCGGAACTGCTCCGCCCTTTTTACTCTTAAGTATTTAGACCGATGAGATGTAATAAGAAGTACATTTTAGTTTGATTATCAAAAGACATGATTTTACAGTCTTCCGAATGATTGTTGTTCATTTTTTACATGTTCTAAAATCCCCCAGTGGGTGCCTTAGCTGCGAATCCGTTTCGCCTAAGTCGAAGAAAAATCCTACCTAGTGGTGAGCCTGCCTCTCACTCGAGGGCTTAGTCGCAGTCCAGTACTCGCCTAAGTAATAAAAAATCCTACCGAGTGGTGAGCCTGCCTCTCACTCGGGGGCTTAGTTGCAGTCCAGTACTCGCCTAAGCAATAAAAAAAATCCCACCGAGTGGTGAGCCTGCCTCTCACTCGGGGGCTTAGTTGTGGTCCAGTACTCGCCTAAGTTTAAAAAGTCCTACCAAACGGTACAGGTCGGCCATGCCCCCCCCCCCCGGGGGGGGGGGGGGGGGTTCCACCGTCAAGAAGAAGGACGAGATTGTAAGAGGCTTAGCTGCAGTCTAGTACTTGCCTAAGTTTGAAAAATCCTACCGAGTGGTGAGCAACCCTCCCACTCGGGGGCTTAGCTGCAGTCTAGTACTCGCCTAAGTTTGAAAAATCCTACCGAGTGGTGAGAAACCCTCCCACTCGGGGGCTTAGCTGCATTCTAGTACTCGCCTAAGTTTGAAAAATCCTACTGAGTGGTGAGCAACCCTCCCACTCGGGGGCTTAGCTGCAGTCCAGTACTCGCCTAAGTTTGAAAAATCCTACCGAGTGATGAGCGATCCTCCCACTCGGAGGCTTAACTGCAGTCTAGTACTCGTCTAAGTTTGAAAAATCCTACCGAGTGGTGAGCAATCCTCCCACTCGGGGGCTTAGCTGCAGTCCAGTACTCACCTAAGTTTGAAAAATCCTACCGAGTGGTGAGCAATCCTCCCACTCGGGGGCTTAGCTGCAGTCCAGTACTCGCCTAAGTTTGAAAATTCCTACCGAGTGATGAGCAATCCTCCCACTCGGAGGCTTAGCTGCAATCTAGTACTCGTCTAAGTTTGAAAAATCCTACCGAGTGGTGAGCAAACCTCCCACTCGGAGGCTTAGATGCAGTCCAATACTCACCTAAGTTTTGAAAACCCTCCTGAGTGAAAATTGATCTTCTCACTCGGGAACTTAGCAAAGTGCAGGCCGGCTACGACCCCCACTCCAAAATTGTACCATCAATAAGAAGGATGAGATTGAGCGTGTCACCAAGGCGAGCCACTCTCAGCAACGTCAAGACCATTGCTGAATACATTGTTGATGAGTTAACCAGCCCCGCCGAATGGTGCGGGTCGACCGCGACCCCCCCCTGGGGGGGGGGGGGCTGCACCGTCAAGAAGAAGGACGAGATTGTGCGCACTGTCAAAGGCCCGTCCAACGACTGCCGCCAAAGCAGACGACTGACAGGAACGTCAAGACCATTGCTGAGTGCCTTGCTGATGAGTTGATCAATGCTGCTCAAGGATCGTCCAACTGGTCGACTTCCGATTCTTCTTCAGGAGCTGCATCAAACAAAAGAAACCAATCCGGGAGAAGAACGAATTTCACTCGAAGATAAACACAACATATTCGAAGATAAATCCAAAGCTTCCTAACCGCAGATTAAAGTACTCGGGCGTCAGGCCCGAAGGAGTTTTAATGATTACAAAATCACTTGGCATTTTGAGGCAAATAAAGGTGAAGCATAATGTTTTTCAATCACTCAGCAGGAGAAGGACTGGCCGGATCGCAGAAGCTATCGAGGTAGATGTTGTCGGCAATACGAGTGGCTGCCTCGAGGAAGGTGTCCATGAAGGACTGGAAGGAGTGCTTCTTAGTATTCGCTACCTTGAGAGCAGCCAGCTTGTCTTCCTTAGCCTCCTTGGAGTGCAATCGGACCAATGACAAGGCGACGTCAGCACCACTGCGAGCAGAGGACTTCTTCCACTCTCGCACTCGGCCTGGGATCTAATTAAGTGGAGTCATCAGCGACTCAAGGTCTTGAGAAAGTTTCGCCTGAGGCTAGAGTTCAGCGTCCACTCGGGTCATCGCCGCCTTCAGTCGAGCCAGATAAGCGACCGCACCATCCAAGCGTGACTCCAATCACAGCAGATTCATTGCAATGTCATCTTTCATGGGACAATTGATGGGATCGAGACCTGTCTCGACCCACCCAGTTTCAGCTTCAAAGTCCTGACACAGTTCTGTCCCATAGCGAAAAACAATGAGTCAACAATATAACAACAAACTTCAGTCGACGACAAATTGACCAGTCGAATGATCATACCTTCAAGCTTCAGAACAAGTTTCGCGGCAAGTTGTTCCAGATAAGACTCTAGCTTGTCTGTCTTGGCTCTAAGGCCGCCAACTTCTGTGGTCAGGTTCTCTTTGTCCTTCCTCAGCTTCTCGACTTCTTGATTAGCTTCCGAGATGGTGGCCTTCAACTTCACGTTCTCCTCCTCCAATTTGCCGATTGAAGCCAGCTTCTGGTCCGCAAGCTTCGTCTTCTCATGTGCTTCCTTCTGAGCAGCAGCAAGGTCCAGGTCCTTCTTCTCCAAAGCCTCCGTCATCCTCTCTAAAGAAACAATACTCTTCAGACGAGCCTGAAGTTGGCGATTTTCACTATGCACATCTGCTTGTGTGAAGTCACTCGATTCAAAGAGACTAAAAGAAAGACCAGTGCGAAGTGCAAGCTACAAAGCAGACAAAACGGTCGAAGAATTACCTCCCATGATGGCCGTCTCTTCTTGAGCAGTCTTGAGATTCTTCTTTGCGAGTTCAAGGTCAAGTTCAACACTGATATGCTTCTTCTTTAACTCGGAGAGTCGAGCTCCAAGAGCATAAGACCTCTGCAGTCAGCAAGAGAGATATGTCAATCGACAGAAATAAGAGACAGTGACAGAGAAAAGTTACTTTAAGACTACTGCCGAATCAAATATTCAACAGTAGTCTTGGGGACTACACCTAGTGGGTGCACTTAGCGTGCCCCCACTGATTCAGATCAATACTCAGCAGGGTCTGCCCAGCATGAGTTCAAAAAAAAGCAAGAGGATACATCATTAGACCTCAGTCGACTGCCAGCAGTCGACCGTGGTCTCGGGGACTACACCCAGTGGGTGCACTCGGCGTGCCCCCACTGATTCGAACAGTTTACTGAGACTCAGCTCGAGGAGAGCAAAGTGAACACCCAGTGGGTGATCAGATATAAAGCAACACTCCAAATTTCTGTCGGAGTTTTGCTGACCTGATCACGTGAACATTGGTCTGAAGGGCAGTGCAGGCGTTGTAATCTACCTGGCTAGCTTCATGCATCACCTTCACCTGCTCCATGACAAGGTTCACTTGACGAAGAGCTTCCCTAGAGGCGCCCGGCGAGTCGTCTGGAGTCTGATACGTGGCAAAGAGTGATGGCTCCAAGGTGGTCGAAGCAGTTACCGGGTCAGACGAGTGGAGTTGCACCGAAGCAGCAGGAGTTTGTGCAGACGATCCTGACAGACGATCAGTCGTCAGCGGGTTGGCGAACGTGACGTTGGTCCGAACCGGCCCTCCGAAACATTCGACCACCACCTCAAGCGCCGGTGTCGACTGAGGGACTTGAATTTCAAGCCTCCTCCTGCTCGAGCTTCCACTCTTCTTCCTCCTCTCCTGTAGAGGCGCTTATTCTTCCTCGTCATCATGGAGCACAACGATTTTTTGTGGAGCTACAGAAAGAGAGAAAATATCGAATATTCAGCCGATTGACTACCCACTCGACTAAAGGAAACTTGGTCGAATGGACTTACCAGCCCGAGAGGTGGCCTCCTCATCTCCTGGTGCCTTATCAACATCCATGTTAGTAGCAGCAGAGGTGGGACTGGAAAGATGCATAATCCAAGTGGTCAGAACAGAAATTTCAGTCGGTCTGTATAAACACAAGCGCGATACTCACCCCAAAGCCACTGGGACGCCCATCTTGATCCGCGGCAAAGTGTTCCGAGTCTTGGAAGGTGCAACCTTTGGGCTGCTTGGCGATCTTCTCCGTTGGTTCCGGAGTCGACGTCCGAGTGTGCTTCTGAGCGTGAGTACTCGGAGCCACGTTCTTCTCGCGCCCGCCCGCCGGGTCGTGTTGCTGCTTGGATCGGCACTCGGAACGCGGCGGCGAATCGACCTCATCCTCGTTGTCCGACTCCTGGCTCTCCTCCTCCTCCTCTTCATCGGAAGACTCCCAGTCGCCGCTCTCTTCCGTGCTGGCCTCTCCCTCCTGGCCTTGCTCCAGAGCTTGTTCGCCGTTGGGCATCGAATACATCTCGGTGAAAACCTACAAGACAAAAGTTCAAGTAAAAGTCAGTCGACATCAAGTGCAGTCGGAACATATGTGCCAAGCAGTCAGAATAAAAAGGCACACCTTGTCTGGTGGATTGTCGTCTCTGAAACGGATGACTCGCCTGGATCCTCTGGGATTGTCCTGATTGTTTGTGATACTCCTCAACCACATGGTCACGGTCTCGGACGACACTTCCTCTGGGTGGACCCGAGCGGTGTCTTCAGGTCCATAGTACAGCCACATAGGATGATCACGGGCCTGGAGAGGCTGGATGCGTCGACTGAGGAACACTTCCAGTAGGTCAGGGCCGGTAACACCCTCATTGATAAGCTGAACCACTTTCTCCACCAGCATCTTCGTCTCCATGTTCTCAGCAGTGGTCACTTTGAGTGGAGAAGGAGTTTGGACGCGGTCGAATGTGAAGTGGGGGAGGCCGGTCGACTGACCAGAAGCTGCCTAGTCCTGGCAGTAAAACCAGGTCGACTGCCAGCCTCTAACCGATTCAGGGAGAGTCATAGCAGGGAAGGAACTCCTATGCCTTTTCTGGATACCAAAACCCCCACACATCTGGATTACATTGGTCTTTGGGTCACTCGACTTCGCCTTTTTGACCGACTGGGATCGGATGGTGAAGATATGTTTGAAAAGACCCCAGTGCGATCGACACGCCAAGAAGTTTTCACACATCGACACAAAGGCAGCCAGATACGTGATGGTGTTAGGAGAAAAATGGTGGAGTTGGGAGCCGAAAAATTCAAGAACCCCCGGAAGAAAGGATGCAGAGGAAGCGAAAAACCCCGGTCGACGTGGGTGGCGAGCAGTACGCACTCACCCGGTCGAGGCTGGGGCTCCATCTCCCCCTCCGACAGCCTTGCCGCTCCCTTAGCGATCAGCCCAGAATCCTCCAGCTCGTCTAGATCCTCCTGCCGAATCGAAGACCGGATCCAATCGCCCTGGATCCAGCCCAGTGGCAGCCCCGCGCGCGATGACGACCCGCAGTGCTGCTTTTTGCCCTTCGCTGCCCCCTTCACCTTCTTTGCGCGCTCTAGCACCGCCGTCTTGTCATTCACCATGGTTGCGGAGCGGCGGTGGCGGAACAGAAGAGCTGAGCACGGCGGAGAAGTGGAGGAAGAAGAAGGAGGAACGAGCGTGCACAGTGCAGACGCCTCGGCCCCGTCGCCTTATAAAGGGTCGCTTCCGAGTGACTGACGCATGGGACCAGGCAATCCTGTCAAATCCTGCAACAGTCGCGTGCAACATACATGGCGAAAAAGGCGGCGCAGAAATCGAGGCATCGCTATTTATCCGCTCCGCCTGCTTCGGCACTCCCCGTCCCGCGCGCTTCCCCAAAATTCCGTATCCCGTGAAATCCGGGATATGCAGCAGCCAATTGCGCCAAGATCTTGCACTCTAATACAGCACTCAACAACTCTCTAAATGGATCAAGACAACTAAATCGACGCTGAAGTACCAGCGCAAGTTTTCCATCTTGTAGAAAACACTCGCGAAGGTGCAAGACTCAGAACAAGTTCAACTCCAACCTACTTTCCACTCGAACCTTAATCCATTCGGGGGCTACTGATGAGGATACAGACCTGGGGTAGGGTCATAGGCCTGACCTATACGTCCTACCCAAGGTCACTAAACCAAGAAGACAAGAGGTTCAAGAGGCAGCATGAGACCCCCAGTTGAAGATGTCGAGTGCAATCCACTCGACATCATGTCACTCGAGAATCTTCCTACCTACTGTCACTCGACCATCCAGAGAATCACTCGACCTCCCGAAGATTAGGAGTCACTCAGCATTACAACGGGCAGGCATTCACTCCGTAGTCTTTAAGGTCATTAACAGCACTTAAGGTTGGCGTTACCAGTAACACCACCACTTTATGTATATTAAGTCCCTTGTAATGGAGGGCGGAAAGGGTCCTAACGAACTCTATATAAGCCACCCTCCTCCTCTAGCACAAGGGTTCGCACCCCCTGTAACATCACACATATAATCCAATCGACCGCCTCCGGGCACCGAGATGTAGGACTGTTACTTCCTCTGAGAAGGGCCTGAACTCGTAAAACTCGTGTGTACATCTTCACCATAGCTGAGATCTTGCCTCTCCATACCTACCACCCTTTCTACTGTCAGCCTTAGAACCACGACAAATAATATCCATAATATGGTGTTTTTTGATCCCAGACTTTTCCATGTCTGCAATGTCCGCTTTCTGCTCATCGCTAATTCTTCTGTGTGAATGCAAAAGACACGACAGATCCCGTGGGGCTAGAGGATGGTTGTGTTCATCGATGAAATCCTTCACAAACCACTGACATGTTTTCTTCTGTCTTGCAATCACCAATTTAGCTTTACACCCTACACTTATACTCCATGGCCTCCTCTTTCTATCTTCCATCTTCCTCTTCATGTGCTTCTCTTCACGAACCCCTTCACGACTGCACACAAATTTGCTTAAAATTATATGGCAGTTGGATTCATCCCACTCGACATAGCTTCTCTAGACACTAAAACCTTTCTCAAGACCATATTTGTTATAGAATCTATAACCTTCATCCTCACTATTAAACATCTTGTTGGCAATATGATAGTACTCCATCATTGACTCATGACTTACATCCGCCATGTCTTCCTGCATCACAATTCAGACGAATAAAAATCTGAAAGTACAAACAAAAATGCATGCAAAACCCAGTACGAAATCTTGCGTGGAATTTTAAACTTTGCTCCTTGTACATGTTATGGCAAGCGATCATAAACGTTCATAAACTGGGGACCCCATAAACAAGTGAAGTGACCATGGATGATGGGAAATTCTAAATTGAATTGCATGCACTAGGGAAACCTAAATCGATGATGACTAAACAAATCTAAGTAGGAAGTGCAGGCTACGAATCAAAGTAAGTTGAGATTCGGCCGATTCATACCTTAGGATGCAAGTCCAGAAGCGATGCGATCGGCGGGGGCGAGTTCCTATAGCGTCGCTGCCGTCGCCGCCGACACTACCGCCGCAGATGTCAGGCCTTAATCTTCTTCCTGCCGCTGGCCCGTCTTTTATAGTGAAGGGGATGAGGAGGAGGACTAGGACGACACCGACGACGGCGAATTGGTTCCTCTCGCCGGGCTCGTCGGACAGAAGGAAGGGGACGAGAACAAGGAGTTGACCTACGGGATCTAGACGTGGTTCTAGTCGTGGACGTGGTCGGTTGAAAGCATAATATTTTACCCTGGACCATTATGCCCTTCTCTGATTAAACTAATTAGATTTATTCATTTTTAATCCCCCACCAGATCGGACGGCTAATAAAAATCGGAGGGGCAAGTACTCGAAAGTACTCCCAGTACTGCCCCAATCACCGTAAAGGAGCTCTCCTGTTAATTACTAGTTCCTCTGTAAACTTCTATAAGACGTTTTAGCTTACACTATTTTGTGAGCAGAGAATTCTACAACATGGTGAGGATTTTTATTTACACCAAGAAGAAGATCCGGGAGATGAGATGCAGAAGGAAATCGCAGTGTACATTCTTAACTGACAGTTTGGCTATATGTTTCCCTGAAGAAAATGACTATACGATTGTGTGAATTGAGTTGCTGGTCAAAATTTCTTACATCAAGATTCTTTGCCTGATGCTAGAGAAAAAAATATATGTACTGTAACAGGATTCATGACCAAATATGTCTTTTTTCGTTGTAATAAATTTAGTCTGCTATACTTCATTATCAATTTTTCTGGCATATATAATTACATTTCATTTCAAAGCTAGATCATATTTCGTTTCTCAATGCAGGACACCTGAGTTGGATTGGGCTCATGCGACATTGATTGAGAAGATTTTATACCTAACATATTGCATGAGACCTACTGATGCCACCTGCTGTTGCCACATCAATTTCATATAGACTGACAAGCTTATCATGCATAACATGTAGATGGTGAATAAGCAACGACAGAAAACAGCACCTTTATTTCTCAAGCTCGCAGAAGACTTATTTTAATGACTAGCTTGATTCAGTGTCCCCTTCCTGTTCTCCCGACAAGGACTTCTTGCACTAAAAGTAACTGATTCTGTGAAACCATTGCGTACGGCATTTGCAAACTGGTGCTTCGTGGTATGTTTGAGCCAATTCATATCTTTTGTCCGTGACACTAATGACTTCTTGCAAAGTGAAGACATGTAACCGTATTTTGGTTTCAATGTTCCCTATTTAACATACCAGCCACCTCCTAAACTTTTTGGTGCATTAGGGGTGGGTTATGAAGAAATCTAGCGGAAGAAATCTGAGTTCAGTCAAAGTTCTATATCCTTGCCATAAATAACAATTTATTTCTTCCTGGTTTCTATGAAGCGTTAGCATGACTCCCATCTTGCATTGACCATGTAAATCTTCATGTCGTGATTTTTGGCTAGGCCACTGACCGAAACAAACACCTCTAGAAAGGACGGCCGTAAAACTTATTCGAGGTTCTGGAGACCCTCGACACAATATGAAATTTCTGTTACAAATCCAAGCAATGCCTCTACATAATTCTAAGTTCCAGAATTGAGAAGTCACCCACTCACCGCGGAGACCTACGGCAAGGCCGGATGGGCCGTGGCCCGCCTAGACACTGAAGTAAAACTTAATATGAAGCCTATCCAACAACAATGCATTGATTTTCGGCAAATCCTATTTGGCGCTGCAGGCGCCCATTAACGTGCATTTTCGTTAACTGGCGCCTGCAGCACACACCACCTCCTTTGCTGGGCCGGCCCGTTCAGAGTTTTTATTTCTGTGTTTTAATCCTCCAAAGAATTAAACGCACTACCACGAATCTAACCCACCACCTCCGTGACAAATAAAACCACCAAAACCACCAGGCCACTAACAACCCTGTGCAGTGTACCTTCGTTTTACTCTTTTAATCGTTTGTCAGTTTGCTTTGTTCTTTTTCTTTTTTTTCTAGTTCTTTTTCTTTTCATTTTTTCTAATTCTTTTTATTTTTTTCTAGTTCTTTTACCTTTTATTTTATTTATTTTCTTATTAAATGCGTGGTTTTTGGTTCGTGAACTTTTTTATTTTTGATGACTTTTTTGAAAAATCGATGAATTCTTTTCTCAAATCGATGAACTTTTTCCATTTTGGATGAACAATTTTTGAAAACCAATGAACTTATTTGGATTCGATGAACTTCTTTTCAAAATTGATGAACTTTTATCAAATTGAGTGAGCTTTTTCCAAAAAATCGATGTACTATTTTCAAATACGATAAACTTTTTTAAGAATCCATGAACTATTTTCAACTTCGGTGAACCTTTTTTGAAAATTTCGTGATTTTTTGTTCAAAATCCGTGAACATTTTTGAATTCAAATGTTTTCGTTTTTGGCGATTTATTGGTTTTTATATTAATCAACGTGAACAAAGTAGAATATATGTTAATGTTTGTAATAAAAGATAGCTCAAATAGGCTTGTTTTCCTTTTAATAGGCAACAAACTGAGCTTGGTGTAGTGGTGAAGACTCGCAGCTTTTGACGTTGTCGTGCAGAGATCGATTTCAGCGCTTTCGTATTTAGCGTCAGCGAGCTTGATTTTCAGTTTGATTGCACATTTTGTAGTCTCGGGTCCGCCCAGCTCTTTTATGGTTGCTCTGCCACTGCACCCACTTTCCAAGATTTTGCGTCCGAGCTACACGACATTAAGGGCTCATTCGGTTTGGAGGAAATCAAAACATAGAAATTAGGAGTAGTATAGGAATATGATAGGATGGCACTTGCCATCCTAAGGAATTGACTTGCCTCGTTCCTACGCGTAAAATGAGCTTTGAGTGGATGTGTAGTTTCCTCCAAAAACACGGGAAATGAGTAGTATTCTTACGAAATTCCTGCACGCATTTCCTACAAACCGAATGCATACATAGGAAATTTTCCTCTGGAATCCTTATTCCTATGTTTTTCCTACGAAAATCCTCCAAGCCGAATGAGGCCTAAGCGGTGGTACATGCTCCATCATTCCATAAGGTTGAGTAAGCATCGCTGCAGTTTAACCATTTGGAAGCACGCCGCAGATTCTTTCATACAAGTTCGGCGCTGAAACGTATCCCTTGTCGCTTACTAAGAGCATCTCCAACAGCCGCGTTAAACTAGCGCCGCGCCGCAAATTAGACCGTTTTAGCGCGCGCAACACGACGGGTGGCTCCAGCGGGCACGCAAAAACCACAGGCGCGCTATAACGAGTTGGGCGCGCGGTCGGATACGCTATCCCGCGCGGTGTATTTGGGGCGCCCGCTTCCGCGCGCGGCACACTCGAGCGCTCGCGCCGTACTCTCTCCTCTCCCACTTCCACCCCCATCCGGCCGCGCCGCCGCCGCCGCCCGCGCCCTTCGGCGACCGTTCCGGCGCTTCCCCCGCCTATCCCCGCGCCGCCGCGCTTCCGCCCCCCCCCCCCTCCTAGTCCCGCCGGCCCTCACGCGTGCCCGTCGTCCGAGGAGCAGCGCCCGAGCGCTCGCTGCCGCGCCGCCCCCGCAAGGTGTTCGGCAAAACGCCTACAAGGTATGTATTGCTCAAACTTCATGAGGTTGGTGCATGTTTTTAATTGTAGTTTTTATAGTATAGTATTGAACATTGTAGATGATTGTAGATGAGTTCGTCGTATGATTCTTCCAAAGAAGAATTTGATATGGAAGAGGAGGAGGATCTTGCAATGATCCTAGCTATGCATATCAATATAAAACCGAAGCACGGTGGTTCGGTTATGGGTCGGGAAAAAATTTGGAGAGATAGGATTGATGCCCATAACAGATTGATGAGGAACTATTTTCGTGGAGAATTCCACATACCCGGAGTCGTATTTTCTTCGCCGGTTTAGGATGAACACCGACTTGTTCAGGCGCATTGCAGAAAAAATAGCGAGCCATGACCTTTTCTCAGCAAAGGAGGAATGCCGCCGGAGAGCTCGGGCATAGCACCTTTCTGAAGGTGACAGCCGCTTTGCGTATGTTGGCATATGGTATCCCGGTTGATCTAGTTGATGATCACTTGGCTATGGGTGAGAGCCAAGCCATCATGTGTGTCAAGTGCTTTGCTGTGGGAATTGTGCAAGTGTTTGGCGAGGAGTATTTGAGATCTCCCAATGCTGAAGACGTCGCAAGGCTATTGGCGATGAACAAAGCTCGCGGCTTTCCTGGCATGCTTGGCTCAATAGATTGCATGCATTGGAGTTGGAAGAATTGTCCAAAGGCATGGCATGGGCAATTCCACGGCCAAAAAAAGGGGTCCACTATAATCCTTAAAGCGGTGGCCGATCAGGAGACTTGGATTTGGCATGCATTCTTTGGAATGCCTGGATCTTTGAATGACATCAATGTTGTCAACCGTCACCACTGATGAATAAGATTGCAAATGGTGAGTTGCCATCGGTGCAGTTTGTAGCAAATGGCCGTACGTACAACTATGGCTATTATTTAGCGGATGGCATCTATCCAAAGTGGCAAACCTTCGTGATGCCGTTGAAAAAGCCGGAAGGTAAGAAAAATCTTGATTTCCACAGTGCTCAGGCGGCGGCTACAAAAGATGTGGAGAGAGCATTTGGGATTTTGCAAGCCCAATTTGCTATTGTGAGAGGACCGGCTAGATTTTGGGATCAAAAAATGCTTTGATACATCATGCACGCTTGTGTGATCATGCACAATATGATCATCGAGAATGAGCGTGGCCAAGATTTACACTACTCACAGTATGAGCTCTTGGGACATCCCGTGCGAGTGCGACAGAGGGCTGAAAGGGTAGCCCGTTTTGTTGCCTCCTATTATGCCATTCGGCGTCCCGCAACGCACAATGAACTTCAAAGGGATCTGATTGAAGAGTGGTGGGCATGGAATGGACGACAAAGAGCATGATTTCTACATTCGACATTGTATTGTTCATGAACTATTTGTTGTGTTTATTGTAGTATTTGTTGTACTAAACTATTTGTTTGGGTTGTAATAACGAAATTGAACTATTTATTGTTGATTTATTTTGTTTGTTTGATCATTTTTGCTTTTATTTGAAATGTATATGTTGTTTGTGCGTGCCGCGCGCGCTGTATTTTTGCGCACTGCTGGAGCGGCGCGCGCGCTGCATTATAGCGCAGCTACTGGAGCAAGCGTTGGCGGCCGCGCTAAACCAGCCGAAGCGTGCGCGCCATACTAGTTTTTAGTGCGCGGCGCCAAGCGCGGCTGTTGGAGATGCTCTAAGTAGTTGCTCACTTGGCCCTAAGAAAAAGCCGAGTTACTCGGTAACTTGAGAAGGATACATAGCCATTCTGATGACTACGAGACTCACGTTTACATGATTAGAATTGCATATAGTCTATCTGAATTCGGACTAACAATAGACTACCCTGCAAAAATATGAGACATCAGACTGAGATTGAATGGACCTGAACAGTTTGTGGAGTCTGAGCTTTATTGGTAGCCTACTGGCTGCGGGCTCCAGGCAACACCTTTTCTTTCACGGTATCAAAATTTTGGATTATTGTGTATATAATGCATTTTCATGCGTTATTCAATATAATAAGGCATTCTTTTAGATGATAATATTATTTGATTTTAGTGAGCTAGGAACATTGAAAGAATTATTTGTTCTCCTGTTGCAACGTACAAAAAATGCTTATGTTGTAAAGATTTTTGAGCAGAGCCGTAGAGGTATTAGCAGTTGGATGCTCCATGCTGCCACTTTGGTTAACTGCTTGCTATTGGAGGGAATATTGTGAGATTAAGAAAGAATTACAGTCAAAAATGAAGATTTGGGCTTTTTTGCTAGGTGAGTAATAACTATACAAGCAATATCACCATTTTTTCATATTTCTAAGCACATACTCCCTCTGTAAATTAATATAAGTCTTTTAGATCAATAAAAGTAGTGATCTAAAAGACCTTATATTAGTTTACAGTGTGAGTATTTATTTAATTTGTCTCCATTGCCATGCATGAAATCTTTCCACGGTGCATATAATAAGTGTAGATGAGATGGGGTGGTGTTCACCATCATTGCAAGTTTGTCAACTTAAGTCAGTGCAGGCGGAGGCTCGAGAAGTGGAATGCTAGAGGGTAATGACCAAGTTCATCACCTTGAGATTGATCATGTTCTTCATCTCAGTGAATAGGTGGCCCTCGCTGATCGACAGCGACGAAGAGGGCACGTAGCAACACGGATGGCTCACTAGCAGTGTGAATTTGTTTCTCCTCTTGCTCACTAGCAGTGTGGATTTATTTCTCCTGTAGCAACGCACGGGCTTTTTTGCTAGTCATTAAATAAAGTCATGTCCTCTCCAAATCCACTTTCATCAATATAATCATCATAAATAGGAGGCATGCAATCATCATAATAAATTTTCTCATAAAAAGTTGGGGGACTAAAAATATCATATTCATCAAACATAGCATCCCCAATCTTATGGCTTTGCATATCATTAGCATCATGGATATTCAAAGAATTCATACTAACAACATTGCAATCATGCTTATCATTCAAAGATGATCAATAATAGGATGCAACCACAATTCCATTTTTTAATGTAGTTTTCTTTTACAAACCAAACTAGTGATAAAACAAAAAACTAAAAGATCAGTTGCAAGATCTAAAGATACACCTTCATGCACTCACCTCCCCGGCAACGACGCCAGAAAAGAGCTTGATGTCTACTATGCAATTTTATTCTTGTAGACACGTGTTGGGCCTCCAAGCGTAGAGTTTTGTAGGACAGTAGCAATTTCCCCTCAAGTGAATGACCTAAGGTTTATCAATCTGTGAGAGGTGTAGGATGAAAATGGTCTCTCTCAAAAGACCCTGCAACCAAATACAAGAAATTTCTTGTGTCCCCAACACACCCAATACAATGGCAATTGTATAGGTGCACTAGTTCGAGCGAAGAGATGGTGATAAAAGTGTAATATGGATGATAGAAATATATTTTTATAATATGAATAAATAAAAACAACAAGATAGCATATAGTAAACGGGCACAAAAACGGTATTGCAATGCTTGAAAATGAGGCCTAGGGTCCGTACTTTCACTAGTGCGACCTCTCATGTGTTCCTCTGATGGATGAAGAACTAGCATTTTGCTAATGTGTATGCATGCACTGTAATGTGCCGTCTCTCTAATGCATCAACGCCTACCCTCCAGCGCGGTGAAAATGCCCTTAGAGAATCACACATATCCGGCGGAGTGAAGTCTGAAATAAACCCTAAGGTTGTAGAGGTCAACACGAATAAACCCCCACCTTTAAATCCCTGAAGTTGATACCCTAAACTCTTTGATCCCGGTCTATTGTGACCCTAGTTATGTTTGGCACACTGGAAAAGCACAATCCTGACCGGGAACTCGCTTTTCTCATGGTTGTGCGGGTCAAGCCATCTTCTTCCTCGCTCCCACCTCTCTCCTCCTATTCCCTTTCCTCACATATCCATCTATGTCTATCGGGTAGATGTTCCTGGGAAGGTGGAGGCGAGTTGACGAGCTACATCCTGCAGGATGCATCGGCGGGGGTAGATGCAGCTGGGGCGAGCCTGCTGCCATATGGTGAGCAAGGAGGCGATGATGGAGATAGCAACATGTGCATGACAACCAAGGCAACTGAGGAGCTAGGACGCCAATGAAGAGGAGTTGTTTGCCATCAGGAGGACAAAGGCCGCCAATCAGGGATCACCGGACGAGGCTCGACATCTCTCTCGGCTTCGTTGACGTCATGTCTAGGTGGGCTACCGCCGTCCGCGACGAGAAGCTCCTGCCGCACGACGAGTTCCTACCACAAATCGCGGAGGTGAGGCGTCAGGGGTGCGCCGCCGCTGCCGGGACGGATGAATGCGGCCATCGCGGTGGGCGCGCTCGCGTGCGAGCATTGCGGCTGGCGCGTGGCCCTGGAGGCCTGTGCCGAGTCGCAGCGACGGCGGCGCTCTGGGATGGGTCTCGAGCTACGTCAAGGACCCCGTCTCGCAGCAGCGCCGCTATCCCTGCTCCTGACGCCGCACTGGCTTGAGCATCTCGCCATGGCCGCCTCCCGCTGCAGCTCAGCAGGCGTGGTCTGTGTGCACGCGCGGCAAGGGGGACGATGACCACAGCCACCTAGCTTCTCTGTATTCACGACGATGTCGACGAGCACCGACTGAGGATCAAAGTTCTGCCGAAAGACACGCACGTACAGGGATGGCTTGATGTATTCCTGAACTAGTACACGATGTTAGTAATCCAAACATGTTAGAATAGAAATAGGAAAGTTTATTTGAGTCGGTTTGCCTTTCCATGTAATAATAGGCGTCATGTACTAGTATGTCAGGAGTAGTAGTACTAGTTGAGATCGATCAGGATTGATAGTCTCTACTTCTAATGGAGCAGTTGGTAGTCTCGCTTCCAGGTTTTTTTTCGTCCCACCACTTTCGTTCGGTTTTTTTATAGGTTAACCGTCGTAGATTTTTTTCGATATTGGTTTCTTATTCACCAGTTTATTTACCCCTCAGCTCTTTCCTTTTAAATCAGCACTTTCCAAACGTGCACGCAATCACGGATCTAAATTTACTAACTTATCCAAATCAACCGATACCTTCCATTATTGCAAATTTCTTTAGGAAACAAATAATATATTTTAAGGAAACAAATAAAAGATTTTAAAGACGCATCATACTTTACTAACAATCACTAAAAATCAAATCTAAATTAATTAACCTTACCTTAAATCACTCAATCACTTTAATTAGAAAACATTTTCTTTTCTAACTGCACCCCGCTTAGTGTGCACATAACAATCCGAAGTAATTAGAGTCACATGATTGAATCCATTTATTTAGAGCGACATGATTGCGTTCCGGGATGGAGGCCATGATTTCGTCGAGGTCGTTGCTGCCTCCTACACTCAGGGTGTGTCGCCGAGATCGAGGCGAGCATGAGGAGCTGTGGCCACCGCCATGGTCACCCCATCGCGGGGGATGGAGCACGCCGTCGGCCTACAGCTTGTGGAGATCACTGTTGCTCTTCAGGTCGCGTGGTGACCGGATATTGCCGATGTGTCCCTCCCCGACAACCTCACCACTTTCGTCCATTTTTTTTCGTAGGTTAACCGTCGTAGATTTTTTTTCGATGCTGGTTTCTTATTCACCGGTTTATTTACCCCTCAGCTCTTTCCTTGCAAATCAGCACTTTCCAAACGTGCACGCAATCACAGATCTAAATTTACTAACTTATCCAAATCAACCGATACTTTCCATTATTGCAAATTTCTTTAGGAAACAAATAATAGATTTTAAGGAAACAAATAAAAGATTTTAAAGACGCATCATACTTTACTAACAATCACTAAAAATCAAATCTAAATTAATTAACCTTACCTTAAATCACTCAATCACTTTAATTAGAGAACATTTTCTTTCCTAACTGCACCCCGCTTAGTGTGCACATAACAATCTGAAGTAATTAGAGTCACATGATTGAATCCATTTACTTAGAGCGACATGATTGCATTCCGGGATGGAGGCCATGATTTCGTCGAGGTCGTTGCTGCCTCCTACACTCAGGGTGTGTCGCCGAGATCGAGGCGAGCATGAGGAGCCGTGGCCACCGCCATGGTCACCCCATCGCAGGGGATGGAGCACGCCGTCGGCCTACAACTTGTGGAGATCACTGTTGCTCTTCAGGTCGCGTGGTGACCGGATCTTGCCGATGTGTCCCTCCCCGACAACCTCACCACTTACGTCTGTTTTTTCGTAGGTTCACCGTTGTAGATTTTTTTCGATGCTGGTTTCTTATTCACCGGTTTATTTACCCCTCAGTTCTTTCCTTGTAAATCAGCACTTTCCAAACGTGCACGCAATCACGGATCTAAATTTACTAACTTATCCAAATCAACCGATACCTTCCATTATTGCAAATTTCTTTAGGAAACAAACAATAGATTTTAAGGAAACAAATAAAAGATTTTAAAGACGCATCATACTTTACTAACAATCACTGAAAATCAAATCTAAATTAATTAACCTTACCTTAAATCACTCAATCACTTTAATTAGAAAACATTTTCTTTCCTAACTGCACCCCGCTTAGTGTGCACATAACAATCCGAAGTAATTAGAGTCACATGATTGAATCCATTTATTTAGAGCGACATGATTGCGTTTCGGGATGGAGGCCATGATTTCGTCGAGGTCGTTGTTGCCTCCTACACTCAGGGTGTGTAGCCGAGATCGAGGCGAGCATGAGGAGCTGTGGCCACCGCCATGGTCACCCCATCGCAAGGGATGGAGCACGCCGTCGGCGTACAGCTTGTGGAGATCACTGTTGCTCCTCAGGTCGCGTGGTGACCCGATCTTGCCGATGTGTCCCTCCCCGACGACCTCCTCTTCGCCCGGTTGGCCGGCATGGATCTCGCCACTACTGCCCTCAACTTCTCTGCCTCGAGCTCGACGGTCAGCCACCATGGATCCCCCAGCTAGAGAGTCACGTGAACCAGCCGTCCTCCCATGCTGCAGCGGCGAGAAGGTGACATGGCTCTCCGTACACGAAGAGTGGAGTTCGGTTAAGTACTTATATACTTGGCCTCTACTGTTGATCCATGTACATGGAGAATAACAGACAACCGCTCATTCATGCTTCGTTCCACTCCTTTGCGCTACATTACTGGAGGTGACATTTTCCTATCTCTCTATGTTGTAACAAGCCTGTTGCCTGCATAGTTACTGGATTTTTTATTTAAATTTATCGTTGCTTAGTGCTTTGTTGCAATTGTTCATCCAAGATTCTTATATATAATCTGAGCGTATGTAGGTATACTTAGCTTTGCTATTCCATTTTTTCTGGCGCATAGAAAAAAGAGTATTGTCCAGGTTAGGTATTCAATTGAGTATGGTATTTGGATTGCTATCAGAATGTCTTTTCTATGCATGTGATTTCTCACATCTGGTTATAATATTTGTGAAAACGTGCATTGCACGTGCACTTGGAAGGGGGCCCGTGGCCCGCCCTGGACGGCGCCAACACCGACCCGAGCCACCTCGTCCGCGTATTCTTGGAGCTGTGGCTGGTCGATTTACATGAAATTAATTCTCTCAGTTCTGGTGGCAAATATAATACACATAAGCCATATTGTTCTGCACTAGCGTGCATGTGTGAAATAGATGGATTATGGTCCCGTACCCAATAAAATGGATATGTGTGTGTGTTAGAGAGAGAGGGAGAGGGGGATAGAGAGTGAGGAAGAGGGAGGGAGAGTGTGTGTCTGTGTGTGTGTGAGGATTTGATGGTAAAAAAGGTCGTCAATGTCGTAATATTGAACTCTTAAAATTAATGTGGCCCCGTTGCAACGCACGGGCGTTCTTCTAGTGTTGGTTTGTGTACGAGTATTAGTCCGTATAAGTTAGGAAAAGGTAGTTTGGGTCGGTGGCGTGAGTTGGTTCCTGGCTTCCTGCACCTATATATACATGGGCAGGGTGAGTGAGTTTTGTACCAGAAAAGCGAAAAGCAATAAAGAGATTATTACGAGGCACGACACGTGCCTCGGGCCAACTTTGAGTTGCTGCGTTCGTGTGCGTGTGTTCTGGTCCCGGTGTTTGCGTGAGCGCCGGCGAGATATCAAGCTACAGCTAGTTCGTATACGTCGAGGCGAGTTGCGCGTACACGACCCGTCGAGCTGCACTGCGATCGTGTGTTCGATCCTTGGGAAATTCCAACACACGAGTCTGGTTTGGTTGATTAGATGATCTCTTCTGGATACACGCACGCAAGACGCTGGACACGGATGGATTGCAACAGGCCTTGTGATGCATGATATTTTTCTTGTCTTTTCATAATAATCGAGGTGTAGAGCGTGGTTAATCTGGACAGTGCCAACAATCCGTCGATGGACACTGGCACCGCGGCCGTGCTCGCCGTTGAGGAGATGCATATGACAGGTGGTCCCATATTGTAAGTAACAGTAGAAAGGGAAACATTTGAAATCGGCATGCCGGCCCGAGTTTCCGCCGGTCACGCTCACCTCGCACACGAGTCACGACACATGCCTGGTGGAACCATATCTCCCCATCCAAAGCGGTCGCCCGCACTCTCCCTTCCATCCTTATCTCATTCCTTTTATACTCTCCTCTTTCCTCCTCACCTACCCCAGCCATGACCGTGAAGCTCTTGTTCCTGCCGGCCATTTTCTTGTCCGTCCCTAGCACCCTGATGCCCACAACCGGCTCTGCCCCGCACCTTGTGCCCACTGTTAGATGGAATCGTTCCTACTCTTCAATGAGGAGCCGCGTTGGTTTATATTGATACAAGACAGGAACAGCCCCTGTCGTGGCTTACAAGGCAATACCGATCGATCTACGATTCGGTTGTTACAGAGAGGAGGAGATAAGCTACGGGAGAGAGAGAGAATAGAGTTTGTTGAGATTACAATAGGTAGTTCTATCTCTATTTCTAACACCCTCCCTTAATCTCAACTATCCTATATTAAGATTCCTCTTGAACTCCTCAAATGGTTTGATTGACAATGCCTTGGTGAAGCCATCTGCTACCTGATCTTTGGAGGGAATAAATCTGATGTCCAATTTCTTTTCTGCAACCCTTTCTCTCACAAAATGAAAATCAACTTCAATGTGTTTAGTTCTTCCATGAAACACTGGGTTAGCAGAGAGATAAGTGGCTCCCAAATTATCACACCATAAACATGAAATGCGGTGTTGCTTAACACCCAACTCATTAAGTAATGATTCCACCCAAATGATCTCAGCAGTTGCATTGGCTAGTGACTTATATTCAGCCTCTGTACTTGATCTTGACACTGTAGCCTGTTCCTGGCACTCCAAGAAATAAGATTAGGACCAAAGAATATCGCAAATCCTCCAGTTGACCTCCTGTCATCACTGCATCCTGCCCAGTCAGCATCAGAAAAGGCACTAACAAGAGTGGAGCTGGAACGTTTAAAGTGGAGTCCTAGGCTTACAGTGTATTTTATATATCGTACAATTCTTTTAACAGTTGTCCAGTGTACAGTAGTAGGTGCATGTAGATACTGACAAACCTTGTTAATAGCAAATGATATATCTGGTCTTGTCAATGTTAAGTACTGTAAGGCACCCACAACACTCCTGTACCTTGTGATCTCTTCTTCCTTTAGAGGCTCCCCTTCAAAGGCTGACAATTTTTCTGAAGAGGATAATGGTGTAGGTGAAGGCTTACAATCCTTCATCCTCATGCGAGTCAGAAGCTCAGTAGCATATTTTTCCTGATTCATTACTATGCCATCTGGAATCTTCTTCACCTCAATGCCCAGGAAGAAGTGTAAATCACCAAGATCTTTCAAGGCAAACTCTGAACTTAAGTCATGAAGTAGAGCATTAGTAGCACTTGATGAAGAACTGGCAACTATAATATCATCAACATATATCAAAACAAATATGACTGTGGTTGCCTTATTGTAGATGAAGAGTGATGTGTCAGCTTAGATGCAACAAATCCAAGACACCTTAGCTGAGAGCTTAGCCTTGAATACCATGCTCTTGGTGCCTGTTTTAGGCCATAAAGAGCCTTATCAAGCTTACACACATAGTGGGGTGTTTTCTTGTTTTCATACCCAGGTGGTTGTCGCATGTAAACCTCCTCTTCCAGAACACCATGCAAAAACGCGTTCTACACGTCTAGCTGTCTCAAGCTCCATCCCCTGGAAATAGCAATAGCTAACACAAGCCTAATGGTTGCAGCTTTAACAACGGGACTAAATGTGTCCTCATAATCCAGCCCATAACGTTGTTTAAAACCTTTAGCGACTAGACGTGCCTTGTACCTGTCAATCGAACCATCTGCCTTTTTCTTGATTCTATATACCCATTTACAGTCAATAACATTTTTACCTCGCTACTCAGGTACAAGGTGCCACGTTTTATTTTTCATGAGTGCAGTGTACTCTTCATCCATTGCATTTTTCCACCTTGAATCTCCAAGTGCATCTTTCAATCTAGTTGGCTCTCCTGCAACACATAACATGCCATAGCGTATAGTACCATCTGTTCTAATTTTTGGATTTTTTATACCTTTTTGAAGACGAGTTGTGACACGCGAGGCTGGCACCGGCTGTAGCTGAACAGATGATTGCGCCACAGAAGATCCTGATGATGCAGATTCTCTGGATCCACTTTGCGTAGCTGATCCGGACCCTGATTCTGTAGCCTCTGGTGTGTTCACGCTGGACTCTGGTGCCGCAGCTCCGCGCGATGTAGAAGATCCCGTGAGTGTCACCATCGCCTGATCCGCACGCATGGGCAGCCGCAATCCCGAGCCGATCGCGTGCGACCCCGAGCCAACCGTCTCAGGCTGGAGACCGGTCGTGGTGGGCCACCCGCACGTGGGTCGCTGAGCCGGCCCACTGCCTGGCGACATGGCGTGCTGGCGCTGGCCTCTGGTGGGCGCGCGAACCAGGGTTGATCGCTGCGCGCGATCCAACGACACCTGACGCTGCAGTGTCGCAGGTTGCTCCGGATCAACCTCGTAATCTGCGTCTGCTTCTTCTTCTTCCAACACATGCAATATGGGGCCATTTGGTGCCAAATCTTGATCATTTTGAGCACCATTTTCTCCTCCATTTTCTCCATGACCCTGCACAGGAATAAATGCACCACTAGAGCTGGTTGAAGTGTCATATTGGTCAGTACAATTGTCGCCCCCTTGCTCAAAATTCCGAAGATTTTGGGGAAGAAGGAGGATTTCTTTCTTAAGAATGGCTCCTGCGTTAGGATGAAGAGATGAAAAAGGGAAAATGGACTCATCGAAAACAACATCACGGGATATATAAACTCTGCCAGTAGAGACATCTAGGCATTTTACTCCTTTGTGAATGGGACTATACCCCAAGAAAACACATCGTTTGGAATGGAAAGCAAGCTTGCGCGAGTTGTATGGCCGTAGTTTAGGCCAGCATGCACAACCAAAGACACGCAAAGACTTGTAATCTGGACTAGTGCCAAAAAGACGTGTGATAGGAGTCTCAAATTTGATGACTTTGCTAGGGAGCAAGTTGATGAGATATGTGGCAGTTAAGGATGCTTCATCCTAGAATTTTAGTGGCATAGATGCATTTGCAAGTAAAGCTAGGCCTACTTCAACAACATGACGATGTTTTCTTTCTGCAGAACCATTCTGCTAGTGTGCATGTGGACATGCAACATGATAAGAAATACCAAGTTGCTGGAAGAAGGAATTTAGTTTCCTGTATTCACCTCCCCAGTCGGTTTGCATGGCAATGATCTTAGTGTCTAGTTTTCTTTCAACAAGATTTTTAAAGTTTGTGAAAACTTGAAACACTTCAGACCGTTTCTTAAGAAGATAGATCCATGTAAACTTGCTATAATCATCAATAAAGCTTACATAGTATGAGTATCTACCGACTGAAGTAGGAGCTGGCCCCCAAACATCTGAGAACACTAGTTGTAAGGGTGCAGTAGATATGCTAGTAGATACAGGGTATGGAAGTTGATGGCTTTTAGCCTGTTGACACGGATCACAAACCGACTCACTAATCTCATGAGAGAAGGAAGTTTATTCTTGCTAAGAACAAATTTAACAATGACTGATGAAGGATGACCTAATCTACTATGCCACTTGGATGATGAAGGCTTGACAGCGACAAACGCTTGTTTATTTGATGATGATGACGAAGATATAAGTGGGTAGAGACCTCCCACGCACTTGCCCCTAAGTAGGATTCTCCTCGTGTCCAAGTCCTTTACCAAAAAGAAATAAGGGTAAAATTCAATAAGGACACGATTATCTAAAGTAAATCGATGGACAGAGAGAAGATTTTGTGAGGCTTCTGGGACATGAAGAACTTTGTTTAGATGCAAGGTTTTTTTAGGGGTTTTAACGATTGAATGACCAATGTGAGCAACTTTCATACCAGAACCGCTTGCGGTGTGCACTTGATCATGTCCATGGTACTTCTCCTTGAACGTCAACTTGTCCAGCTCGCCTGTGATGTGATGTGAAGCACCGGTATCTGCATACCAGTTCGTGTCGACGCCATAGGAGTTGGTCACCATGTTTGCACTCTTCTCCTCGGGTTCATCTTCATCATACCTATGCCAGCAATCACGAGCACCTCCTGGGTGATGCTTGTAGCAGATTTGACACTCTGGATAGTCATGTGCCTGCTGCTGCCGTTGTTGTGGGAGACCGCGGCCACCTCTGCCGCCGCCGTGATCACCAGATGGAGTCGGGGGAGGACGCCTGCCACGACCGCGTCCCCTGCTGCTGCTGCGCCCGCGGCCCCTGCTGTAGCCGCGCCCATGCCCCCTGTAGGCCAAGTTTGTAGAGGTTTTGAAACCCCCATCGGGGCCATCGCCGAGCATCTCGACTCGCTGGTCGAACGCCGCGATCTAAGCAAATAGGTCATCAACTGTGATCTGATTCTTGATTGCGCCAATAGCTGCCACAACAGGATCATAGTCTCTGTCAAGGCCGGCGAGGACATAATCCACCATCTCTGGATCCGAGACAGGGCGTCCTGCCACTGCGAGCTCGTCCCCCAAATTCTTCATCTTGGAGATGTAGGCGCTACTGGACATGGAACCCTTCTTCGTGTTGGTGATTGCAATCCGCAGATTGGTGGTGCAAGATTGGGACTGCGATGAGAACAAGGTGGTGATGGCAGTCCAGAGATCAAAGGTTGTCTCCTTGCTCGCAACTTGGGCGAGGATTTCCTTTGACAGAGAGTTCAGAAGATGACTCAGAACCTGCTGATCCTTTGATATCCACTGTGCATACAGTGGATTGGGCTCCGTGGTGACGGTTTTGTCCGTCCTCTCTCGCTGCACCGTCTTCGGTGGTGCGGCATCTGACCCGTCCAGGAGGCCGGTGACCTGTGCTCCTCGCAGGCCCGGCATGACCTGTGCCTTCCACGGGATGTAGTTGGTTTTGGTAAGTTTCTCGGATCGTAGGGCTCCAAGGTTGAGAGTGACGGTGGATGAGGACGACATGGCGATGGCGAGGGTGATCGGGGAGAAAGCTTCTGGCTAGATCGATGGGAAGAGGATGGCTCTGTATTGTTGGATAACGTTGCATAAAATAAAAAAATTCCTACGTTCACCAAGATCAATCTAGGAGTTCATCCAGCAACGAGAGAGAGGAGTGCATCTACATACCCTTGTAGATCGCGAGCGGAAGCGTTCAAGAGAACGGGGTTGAGGGAGTCGTACTCGTCGTGATCCAAATCACCGGAGATCCTAGCGCCGAACGGACGGCACCTCCGCGTTCAACACACGTACGGTCAGCGTGACGTCTCCTCCTTCTTTATCCAGCAAGGGGGAAGGACAGGTTGATGAAGATCCAACAGCACGACGGCGTGGTGGTGGATGCAGCAGGGATCCCGGCAGGGCTTCGCCAAGCGTCTGCGGGAGGGAGAGGTGTAGCAAGGGAGAAGGGAGGCGCCAAGTGCAAGGGTGCGGCTGCCCTCCCTCCCCCCCTCTTTATATAGGGTCCCCAAGGGGGGGCGCCGGCCCTGGAGATGGGATCTCCAAGGGGGGGGGGCGGCCAGGGGGGAGGCTTGCCCCCCAAGGCAAGTGGAGGCGCCCCCCCCCCCCCACCCTAGGGTTTCCAACCCTAGGCGCAGGGGGGGCCCAAGGGGGGGCGCACCAGCCCACCAGGGGCTAGTTCCCCTCCCCACTTAAGCCCACGGGGCCCTCCAGGATAGATGGCCCCATCCGGTGGACCCTCGGGACCCTTCTGGTGGTCCCGGTACAATATCGGTGACCCCCGAAACTTTCCCGATGGCCGAAACTGCACTTCCTATATATAATTCTTCACCTCCGGACCATTCCGGAACTCCTCGTGACATCCGAGATCTCATCCGGGACTCCGAACAACTTTCGGGTTACTGCATATTCATATCTCTACAACCCTAGCGTCACCGGACCTTAAGTGTGTAGACCCTACGGGTTCAGGAGACATGCAGACATGACCGAGACGCCTCTCCGGTCAATAACCAACAACGGGATCTGGATACCCATGTTGGCTCCCACATGCTCCTCGATGATCTCATCGGATGAACCACGATGTCGAGGATTCAATCAATCCCGTATACAATTCCCTTTGTCAATTGGCACGTTACTTGCCTGAGACTCGATCGTCGGTATCCCAATACCTCGTTCAGTCTCGTTACCGGCAAGTCACTTTACTCGTACCGTAATGCATGATCTCGTGACCAGACACTTGGTCACATTGAGCTCATTATGATGATGCATTACCGAGTGGGCCCAGAGATACATCTCCGTCATACGAAGTGACAAATCCCAGTCTCGATTCGTGCCAACCCAGCAGACACTTTCGGCGATACCCGTAGTGCACCTTTATAGCCACCCAGTTACGTTGTGACGTTTGGCACACCCAAAGCACTCCTACGGTATCCGGGAGTTGCACAATCTCATGGTCTAAGGAAATGATACTTGACATTTGGAAAAGCTCTAGCGAAACGAACTACACGATCTTTGTGCTATGCTTAGGATTGGGTCTTGTCCATCACATCATTCTCCTAATGGTGTGATCCCGTTATCATTGACATCCAATGTCCATAGTCAGGAAACCATGACTATCTGTTGATCAACGAGCTAGTCAACTAGAGGCTTACTGGGGACTTGTTGTGGTCTATGTATTCACACACGTATTACGATTTTCGGATAATACGATTATAGCATGAACAATAGACAATTATCATGAATAAAGAAATATAATAATAACCATTTTATTATTGCCTCTAGGGCATATTTCCAACAGTCTCCCACTTGCACTAGAGTCAATAATCTAGTTACATTGTGATGTATCGAACACCAATTGTGTCCTGGTGTTGATCATGTTTTACTCTAGGGAGAGGTTTAGTCAATGGATCTGCTACATTCAGGTCCTTCTGTACTTTACAAATATCTATGTCTCCATCTTGAACATTTTCACGAATGGAGTTGAAGCGACGCTTGATGTGCCTGGTCTTCTTGTGAAACCTGGGCTCCTTGGCAAGTGCAATAGCTCCATTGTTGTCACAGAAGAGTGTAATCGGCCCCGACGCATTGGGTATGACTCCTAGGTCGGTGATGAACTCCTTCACCCAGATTGCTTCATGTGCTGCCTCCGAGGCTGCCATGTACTCCGCTTCACATGTAGATCCCGCCATGATGCTCTGCTTGCAACTGCACCAGCTTACTGCCCCACCATTCAAAATATACACGTATCCGGTTTGTGACTTCGAGTCATCCAGATCTGTGTCGAAGCTAGCATCGACGTAACCCTTTACGACGAGCTCTTCGTCACCTCCATATACGAGAAACATGACCTTAGTCCTTTTTCAGGTACTTAAGGATGTTCTTGACCACTGTCCAGTGTTCCATGCCGGGATTACTTTGGTACCTTCCTACCAAACTTACGGCAAGGTCTATATCAGGTCTGGTACAGGTTATGGCATACATGATAGACCCTATGGCTGAGGCATAGGGGACGACACTCATCTTTTCTCTATCTTCTGTCGTGGTCGGGCATTGAGCCGAGCTCAATTTCACACCTTGCAACACAGGCAAGAACCCCTTCTTGGACTGATCCATATTGAACTTCTTCAATATCTTATCAAGGTATGTGCTTTGTGAAAGACCTATGAGGCGTCTTGATCTATCTCTATAGATTTTGATGCCTAATATGTAAGCAGCTTCTCCAAGGTCCTTCATTGAAAAACACTTATTCAAGTAGGCCTTTATGTTGTCCAAAAGTTCTATATCATTTCCCATCAAAAGTATGTCATCCACATATAATATGAGAAATGCTACAGAGCTCCCACTCACTTTCTTGTAAACGCAGGCTTCTCCATAAGTCTGCATAAACCCAAACGCTTTAATCATCTCATTAAAGCGAATGTTCCAACTCCAAGATGCTTGCACCAGCCCATAGATGGAGCGCTGGAGCTTGCATACCTTGTTAGCATTCTTAGGGTCGACAAAACCTTCTGGCTGCATCATATACAGTTCTTCCTAAAGGTGACCGTTAAGGAATGCCGTTTTGACATCCATTTGACATATCTCATAATCATAGTATGCGGCAATTGCTAACATGATTCGGACGGACTTCAGCTTCGCTACAGGAGAGAATGTCTCATCGTAGTCAATCCCTTGAACTTGTCGATAACCCTTAGCGACAAGTCGAGCTTTATATATGGTAACATTACCATCCGCGTCCGTCTTCTTCTTAAAGATCCATTTGTTTTCTATTTCTCGCCGATCATCGGGCAAGTCTGTCAAAGTCCACACTTTTGTTATATATTTCATACATGGATCCTATCTCGGATTGCATGGCTTCAAGCCATTTGTTGGAATCTGGGCCCGCCATCGCTTCTTCATAGTTCGAAGGTTCACCATTGTCTAACAACATGATTTCTAAGACAGGGTTGCCGTACCACTCTAGTGCGGAACGTGTCCTTGTGGACCTTCGAAGTTCAGTAGGAGCTTGATCCGAAGTATCTTGATCATCATCATTAACCTCCTCTCTTGTCGGTGCAGGCACCACAGGAACATCTTCCTGTGCTGCGCTACTTACCGGTTCAAGAGGTAGTACTTCATCAAGTTCCACTTTCCTCCCACTTAATTCTTTCGAGAGAAACTCTTTCTCCAGAAAGGACCCGTTCTTGGCAACAAAGATCTTGCCCTTGGATCTTAAGTAGAAAGTATACCCAATGGTTTCCTTAGGGTATCCTATGCAGACACATTTTTCCGACTTGGGTTCGAGCTTCTCAGGTTGAAGTTTCTTGACATAAGCATCGCATCCCCAAACTTTTAGAAACGACAGCTTAGGTTTCTTCCCAAACCATAATTCATACGGTGTCGTCTCAACGGATTTAGACGGTGCCCTATTTAAAGTGAATGTAGCTGTCTCTAGAGCATATCCTCAAAATGATAGCGGTAAATCGGTGAGTGACATCATAGATCGCACCATATCCAATAGAGTACGATTACGACGTTCGGACACACCGTTACGCTGAGGTGTTCTAGGTGGCGTGAGTTGTGAAACAATTCCACATTTCCTTAAGTGCGTACCAAATTCGTGACTTAAATATTCTCCCCCACGATCTGATCGTAAGAACTTTATCTTTCGGTCACGTTGATTCTCTACCTCATTATGAAATTCCTTGAACTTTTCAAAGGTCTCAGACTTGTGTTTCATCAAGTAGACATACCCATATCTACTCAAGTCATCAGTGAGAGTGAGAACATAACGATAGCCTCCGCGAGCCTCAACGCTCATTAGATCGCACACATCAGTATATATGATTTCCAATAAGTTGGTTGCTCGCTCCATTGTTCCGGAGAACGGAGTCTTGGTCATCTTGCCCATGAGGCATGGCTCGCATGTGTCAAACGATTCATAATCTAGAGACTCTAAAAGTCCATCAGCATGGAGCTTCTTCATGCGCTTGACACCAATGTGACCAAGGCGGCAGTGCCACAAGTATGTGGGACTGTCGTTATCAACTTCACATCTTTTAGTATTCACACTATGAATATGTGTAACATTACACTCGAGATTCATTAAGAATAAACCATTCACCAGCGGGGCATGACCATAAAACATATCACTCATATAAATAGAACAACCAATATTCTCGGATTTAAATGAGTAGCCATCTCGAATTAAACGAGATCCTGATACAATGTTCATGCTCAAAGCTGGTACTAAATAACAATTATTAAGGTTCAAAACTAATCTCGTAGGTAAATATAGAGGTAGCGTGCCGACGGCGATCACATCGACCTTGGAACCATTCCCAACGCGCATCGTCACCTCGTCCTTCGCCAGTTTCCGCTTATTCCGCAGCTCCTGCTTTGAGTTACAAATATGAGCAACTGCACCGGTATCAAATACCCAAGAGCTACTACGATCACTGGTAAGGTACACATCAATTACATGTATATCACATATACCTTTGGTTTTGCCGGCCTTCTTGTCCGCTAAGTACTTGGGGCAGTTCCGCTTCCAGTGTCTGCTTCCCTTGCAATAAAAGCACTCAGTCTCAGGCTTGGGTCCATTGCTTGACTTCTTCCTGGCAACTGGCTTACCAGGCGCGGCAATTTCCTTGCCGTCTTTCTTGAAGTTCTTCTTACCCTTGCCCTTCTTGAACTTAGTGGTTTTATTCACCATCAACACTTGATGTTCCTTTTTGATCTCTACCTCCGCTGATTTCAGCATTGAATATACCTCAGGAATGGTCTTTTCCATCCCCTGCATATTGAAGTTCATCACAAAGCTCTTGTAGCTTGGTGGGAGCGACTGGAGGATTCTGTCGACCACCGCGTCATCCGGGAGATTAACTCCCAGTTGAGATAAGAGGTTGTGCAACCCAGACATTTTGAGTATGTGCTCGCTGACAGAACCATTCTCCTCCATCTTACAACTGTAGAACTTGTCGGACACTTCATATCTCTCGACCCGGGCGTGAGCTTGGAAAACCATTTTCAGCTCTTGGAACATCTCATATGCTCCGTGCTGCTCAAAACGCTTTTGGAGCCCCGGTTCTAAGCTGTAAAGCATGCCGCACTGAACAAGGGAGTAATCATCACTACGCGACTGCCAGGCGTTCATAACATCTTGAGTTGCTGGGAAAACGAGTGCTTCACCTAGCGGTGCATCTAGGACATATGCTTTCTTGGCAGCTATGAGGATGATCCTCAAGTTCCGGACCCAGTCCGTATAGTTGATGCCATCGTCTTTCAGTTTGGTTTTCTCTAAGAATGCGTTGAAGTTGATGGAACCATTAGCGTGGGCCATTTGATCTACAAGACATATTGCAAAGATTTTAGACTAAGTTCATGATAATTAAGTTCATCTAATCAAATAATGAACTCCCACTCAGATAGACATCCTCTAGTCATCTAAGTGATCCATGATCCGAGTCAACTAGGCCGTGTCCGATCATCACGTGAGACGGACTAGTCATCATCGGTGAACATCTTCATGTTGATCATATCTTCTATACGACTCATGTTCGACCTTTCGGTCTTCCGTGTTCCGAGGCCATGTCTGTACATGCTAGGCTCGTCAAGTCAACCTAAGTGTATTGCGTGTGTAAATCTGGCTTACACCCGTTGTATTCGAACGTTAGGATCTATCACACCCGATCATCATGTGGTGCTTCAAAACAATGAACCTTCTCAACAGTGCATAGTTAGGGGGAACACTTTTCTTGAAATTATTATGAGGGATCATCTTATTTACTACCGTCGTTCTAAGTAAACAAGATGAAAAACATGATAAACATCACATGCAATCAAATAGTGACATGATATGGCCAATATCATATTGCTCCTTTGATCTCCATCTTCGGGGCGCCAAGATCATCTTCGTCACCGGCATGACACCATGATCTCCATCGTCATGATCTCCATCATCGTGTCTTCATGAAGTTGTCACGCCAACGACTACTTCTACTTCTATGGCTAACGCGTTTAGTAATAATAAAGTAAAGTAATTTACATGGCGTTCTTCAATGACATGCAGGTCATACAAAAAATAAAGACAACTCCGATGGCTCCTGCCGGTTGTCATACTCATCGACATGCAAGTCGTGATTCCTATTACAAGAACATGATCATCTCATACATCACATATATCGTTCATCACATCCTTTGGCCATATCACATCACAAAACACTTGCTGCAAAAACAAGTTAGACGTCCTCTAATTGTTGTTGCAAGTTTTTACGTGGCTTCTATAGGTGATCTAGCAAGAACATTTTCTTACCTACGTTAAAGCCACAACGTGATTTGCCAACTTCTATTTACCCTTCATAAGGACCCTTTTCAGCGAATCCGCTCCAACTAAAGTGGGAGAGACAGACGCCCGCTAGCCACCTTATGCAACTAGTGCATGTCAGTCGGTGGAACCTGTCTCACGTAAGCGTACGTGTAAGGTCGGTCCGGGCCACTTCATCCCACAATACCGCTGAAGCGAAATAAGACTAGTAGTGGCAAGAAAGTTGACAACATCTACGCCCACAACAAATTGTGTTCTACTCGTGCAAAGAGAACTACGCATAGACCTAGCTCATGATGCCACTGTTGGAGAACATTGCATAAAATAAAAAATTCCCTACGTTCACCAAGATCAATCTAGGAGTTCATCCAGCAACGAGAGAGAGGAGTGCATCTACATACCCTTGTAGATCGTGAGCGGAAGCGTTCAAGAGAACTGGGTTGAGGGAGTCGTACTCGTCGTGATCCAAATCACCGGAGATCCTAGCGCTGAACGGACGGCACCTCCGCGTTCAACACACGTACGGTCAGCGTGACGTCTCCTCCTTCTTGATCTAGTAAGGGGGAAGGAGAGGTTGACGAAGATCCAGCACGAAGGCGTGGTGGTGGATGCAGCAGGGATCCCGGCAGGGCTTCGCCAAGCGTCTGCGGGAGGGAGAGGTGTAGCAAGGGGGAAGGGAGGCGCCAAGTGCAAGGGTGCAGCTGCCCTCCCTCCCCCCTCTTTATATAGGGTCCCCAAGGGGAGCGCCGGCCCTGGAGATGGGATCTCCAAGGGGGGCGGCGGCCAGGGGGGAGGCTTGCCCCCCAAGGCAAGTGGAGGCGCCCCCCCCCCCCCCACCCTAGGGTTTCCAACCCTAGGCGCAGGGGGGCCCAAGGGGGGCGCACCAGCCCACCAGGGGCTGGTTCCCCACCCCACTTCAGCCCACGAGCCCCTCCGGGATAGGTGGCCCCACCCGGTGGACCCCCGGGACCCTTCCGGTGGTCCTGGTACAATATCGGTGACCCCCGAAACTTTCCCGATGGCCGAAACTGCACTTTCTATATATAATTCTTCACCTCCGGACCATTCCGGAACTCCTCGTGACATCCGAGATCTCATCCGGGACTCCGAACAACTTTCGGGTTACTGCATATTCATATCTCTACAACCCTAGCGTCACCAAACCTTAAGTGTGTAGACCCTACGGGTTAGGGAGACATGCAGACATGACCGAGACGCCTCTCCGGTCAATAACCAATAGCGGGATCTGGATACCCATGTTGGCTCCCACATGCTCCTCGATGATCTCATCGGATGAACCACGATGTCGAGGATTCAATCAATCCCGTATACAATTCCCTTTGTCAATTGGCACGTTACTTGCCCGAGACTCGATCGTCGGTATCCCAATACCTCGTTCAGTCTCGTTACCGGCAAGTCACTTTACTCGTACCATAATGCATGATCCCGTGACCAGACACTTGGTCACATTGAGCTCATTATGATGATGCATTACCGAGTGGGCCCAGAGATACCTCTCTGTCATACGGAGTGACAAATCCCAGTCTCGATTCGTGCCAACCCAACAGACACTTTCAGAGATACCCGTAGTGCACCTTTATAGCCACCCAGTTACGTTGTGACATTTGGCACACCCAAAGCACTCCTACGGTATCCGGGAGTTGCACAATCTCATGGTCTAAGGAAATGATACTTGACATTTGGAAAAGCTCTAGCGAAACGAACTACACGATCTTTGCGCTATGCTTAGGATTGGGTCTTGTCCATCACATCATTCTTCTAATGATGTAATCCCGTTAAAATGACATCCAATGTCCATAGTCAGGAAACCATGACTATTTGTTGATCAACGAGCTAGTCAACTAGAGGCTTACTAGGGACTTGTTGTGGTCTATGTATTCACACACGTATTACGATTTCCTGATAATACGATTATAGCATGAACAATGGACAATTATCATGAATAAAGAAATATAATAATAATCATTTTATTATTACCTCTAGGGCATATTTCCAACATGTATACCATGTCAGATGGAAGCGTTCCTACTCCTCAACGAGGAGCCGCGTTGGTTTATATTGATACAAGACAGGAACAGCCCCTGTCGTGGCTTACAAGGCAATACCGATCGATCTACGATTCGGTTGTTACAGAGAGGAGGAGATAAGCTACGGGAGAGAGAGAGTGAATAGAGTTTGTTGAGATTTCAAAAGGGTAGTTCTATCTCTATTTCTAACACCCACATCCTCCCGACCTACTCTACCGTGCAGCACAAATCACCCCGCACTCCGTCGAGCCGGCCGTCGCCCCTGCACCACGGGAGCTGGAAGTGGTGGTGCACGGTGCTGCAACTGGCGCGCTCCGTGCCGGGCACCAGCTGCACCGGAGCTGCTACCTGCGGGGAGAGGACGCTCATGGCTAGCGATGCTTCAAACGGCGGGGAAATATGCTACAACCAATGGGGAATTTTGCTACCACCGGATATGGCGAGGCAATCTGCTACTAGTAACAGTAGCACGCGGCGGAGCTGCATCCACGGTTACAATCTGCATCTGTTTTTGCTGGAACCAGAGGGGAACTGCGAGCGTCGGTGGCTTGGCGCAGACCTGCATCCATGATGCCAAAATGATACCACCGGCATCCTTTTTTGTTGGGGATGACTGCGAGCGTTGGCGCGGCGGTGCTGCATCCACGACACCAAAATGCTACGTCTGTGATCTGTTTTTGCTGGAACAGCGTCCGTGATCCGACAGTTTGGTATGCTGGGACCGCCCTAAGCGTTTGCTGGAACCGGCAATCGAGTTTGCTGGAACCGGCAATTCAGATTGTTGGAACCGATCATGGTGATGCTACGACCGGTGACCACGGCGAGTTTTTGACGAATAGGTCGACGAGCTCCAGAGATACAATACGAGCTCGGCGACGAGTGCTCCGGCCGGCGACCGTCGCACCGAAGTTGTTACCCGTCGCCATCGAAGCTGCAACCGTGGCGCACACTGCTGCATGCGTAGAGCCGGCGAGCAACGCGGGAGATGACAACGACTGGCGAGTGCATTGCTGCAACTGCTATGATTGTAGCAGTGCGGCGGCCGTTGATGGCGAGCAGGCGAGCTTCGTCACTGGTGCAGGAAGAAGGCGAGCACGAGATCGAGAGTGCAATGGAGGGTTGCAGCAGGTCAACGCTGGGATTCCTATTTGATTTGAGACGAGCGCAGGGGAAGAAGGCTAATGTCATAGGGAATCGTACGGCTAGAGTTGGTGGAAGAAAATCTTATACGACCTGGGTCGTACAGGACCGATTGTGACACCCTCTCTAGCGCGTGACACCTGGAGAAACGAATCTCAAAGCACAAGACCCGTGAATCCCGTATACCAAATCCCTAATCCCCTTTTCTTCGCCGCCGCTGCTGCTGTAGCGCTCGCTCGTCGTCGTCGTCGCTGCTGCCAACGCTCGCTTTGTCGTCGTCGTCAGCGCTCTCTCGCCGCCGCCGCCGCCGCCGGCGGCCGCCCCCGCCACAACTCTTCTGCTCGCTCTGTTGAGGAAGCACCGGAGCTCCATCCCCGCTGATCTCCCCAACCATTTACAACCATACTCCTCGGTGCCCCAAGCTCAAGTCAAGCACCAACAAATTACAGGAACGCGCTGACTGAGTCATCTACAGGTGCCCACACGTAGCGAACTTAGTGAATTTGGGCGCAGCCAAAGAGTGCATGCAGCATGCATATTGCGCTTGGAGGCGCCCACGAACATCGCCGTGGCCGGCGGGGACGTCGCCGCTTCCGACGGGAATGGAGCGCGCTGAGCTGGGTGGTGTACCTGACGTCGAGGAGCACGCCGGCGGCGATGTGGCGAGCAGCCATGGCGTATCACAACGGCGACTGTACTTTGACTGTTTGAGGCCGCTGGAGAGATTAGAGAAGGCTGTGCTATAAGATTCGTATCGCCAGGTGTCACATGCGGGAGAGGGTCTCACGATGGGTCCTGTACGACCCGGTCGTATAGAATTTTTTTCCAGAGTTAGGTATATCTGACGGGCGCGCCGTGACCGGCCGAAAATTGGGTCGGTCCGTCGGCGCCTATCAGTCGCCTAGTAGAAATCAACCCGGCTGGAATTGTGCCTTCCTATTGCAACAAACAAGATTTTACTCATACAGGGTTTAGATTGATCGGGTACTGTTCCAACTACAGGAATTTAGAGGTGAGGGTTTGTTCGCGTCGGCATCTAAAACCTCGGGGTTTTTCAGACTTTACCCTATCCGGCGATGTGAGTGGCCCTTTTATAGGCTCCGTAAAGATGCGTCGCAGGTGCGTCGGTTCTCACCGAGCGGACATGATGTTTGCAATCAACGCAGCCTTGGATCATTATCACTAGGAAAAAGTCTAAAATAAACCTTGAACTTGTAGACGAAAGCTAAATCGAACCCTAAATTTGAATTCCCGGAATTCAGCACACCAAACTCTTTGATCCCAGTCTATTTTCAACCTTAAGTGAGTTCCCAAACAGGGATTGTCGATGTGCCATGTTAAATCCCGGGATTGTTGGCTGAGAACTCGACTGGGCCGGCCCATTAGGCACGAAGCGAGTTTTTTTTTCTTTCTCTTAACGCGTTATGTAAAAAGTATTTCTTCTCTTCCTTAAAGCGCGAAAAAAAGCGTGATGTGACAAAAACTACTCGGGCAGAGTCGAACTTGGAACCTGGCCGAGTTGAGCTCATCCCGCTAGCCAGTAGTTACATACAACTAGCCAACATATTCAAATGTATCAGGATGAAACCGGCCTCTCTCTCTCTATATATATATAAGCGCATGTGTGGCGTGTTCTCCTCATCACCACGTACATTATTGAGCGCAAAGCAAATTAGCCGAGGCGACGATGGCTAAATTACTTGTTCTCGTCGCCGTTGCGTGGGTGCTACTTTTGGCCCGCCATGGAACCAACACTGCCCAGGCACGTGCCTAACCAGCGGTCCTAATTAGCTTAACTTTGGGAGCACGTAGCTTGCTAATAATCTGCACATACGTTGAATTATCACATCAGATGAAAATCCCAAGCTCCAACGTCGGAGCGATCATGTTCTCTCCGAGATTACACGGTCAAGTTTCACCACTGGATGATGTTGAGTCTGGCTCCGTGACACAATATGTATGTATAATAGCATGTTGATTCATCGTAGATTGATCGATGGAGATATCACCAATTAGCACTACTAACTATTATGAGTGATAAAATAAGAGGCCCAGGACATGAGAGCGATCCGCTTAGTAAAAGAAGATCCAGAGGAAACACCCTCTCCCTCCCCCGCGTCGCTCCCGCGAGCGACGGGGCGAAACCCTAGCCGCCGCCGCCCCTACCTTCAACTCCTCCTCCTCTCCCCTCGCCGCCGCCGGAGCTTGCCAGCGGGCAAAGCCCGGCCGGCAGCGGCGGCGGCAGGCCCTCCTCTCCTCTCCGAGCGGTGGTGGGCGGCGCGGGACGGCCCCTTCGTTCCGGGACGCGGCGCTTTGTGGGGCGCAACGGAGCTGGTGGCTGTTGCTCCGGCGTGGAGGGCTGCGTGTGTTGCCGGTGGTGTTGCTCGTCGTGGCGGCCGAGGCGGCGCGGACCTGACTGCGACGGGGCTCCAAATCGGCCTTCAGATCTGGCGGCTCCTTCTTGTCAGGCGGCGCGAGGGGCTGGCCATGACCTCGCGAGGTCGTGGCTCGGGGCGTGGTCCGCGGTGGCGTGCGGCCTGCTCCTGCAGCGATGCGGCGGTGTGGGTCATCGGTGGCTGGGCACTTTGGAGGCCCTCTTTGGCTGCAGGATTCGGGCGGTCCGGCGACCCTTGCCGCGGTGGACGGGGTGGCCGCTGCTGCGCCGCGTCGGGCTGGCTGGAGGCCATGGCGGGGCGTCAGGGGTGACGTCTGGGAAGGTTGCAGGAGGGACGGGTGGGCTCTCTACCCGTCACCGGTGCAGGGGGCGCCGGTCCGGACATGCTCCGCTCCTCTCCTCCCCATTTCCCCTGCCTAGTGCTTCCGGGTTCATGGTGTTCGGGGCAGGCTGGTCACCGGCGGCTCTGTCCGTGCTAGGGATTGGTCGGTCGTTTCCAAGCCTGTTCCTTTGTCGGTCTCTAGAGTGTCGGGATGCAGGGCGGCGGCCTTGGTGGTGGGAGCGGCGTGCTCGTGGGCGGAGCTCGCGGCTCAGGTGTGGGCTAGTCTCCATGGTCGCGTGGGCGGCATGGCGGCTGGTGCTTGTCGATCGGTGGCGGTGATGCGGCTCTGTCCCCACGACTGTCCGTAACCTATTCGAAGGAGGAGTTGTTGACCTGGATGAAAATCCTGCCTGGCATGTCCAGGCCGACGGAGGCGGCGCCCGAGGACGTCGGCATCTTCTTGAAGACTCCGTTGCGGTTGCTCCATGTCCTCCAAGGTACCCCGGATGAAAATCTTGATCCTCTGGATCGGGTGGTGGCGGCACTCCGGTGGCGTATCCTTCTTGAAGGCACCGCCTTGGGGTTCATGGATCGACGGCTTGCAGCTTGGTCTGTTCTGTGGCTTGTTCCCGGTTGAGTTCTCCCTCGACTTCCTAGTGTGCCTAGTGTGTATCTTTGTTGTCTTGGAATTGTTTGGGGGAGTGTTGGCTGCATCTTAGCACCTATGTATCTTGCCTTGGGTGCGTGTCGTGTTGTGTGTTGTATCGCTCGTTGTAAGTGGTTGGTGCTTTATATATAAAGCGAGGCGAAAGCCTTTTCCGGTAAAATAAGAGGCCCCATACATTTAAGCACACACCGAAGCATTGAACTTTGAAACCATTTTTTAGGGGAAAACAAATATTGAAACCATAAACAATTTTGGAAATGTCTGGACATTTTACAAATTGTGAACACTTTTTGAAAATTCTGAATACTTTAGGAAAACAACTATTTTGAAAAGGCAATCAATTTTGAAAAAGCAAACACATTTTGAAACCTGAAGAATGTGCGAACAGCTTCTAAAAATTGAAAAACTAGGAACAAATTTTGAAACCTGACCAAATGTGTAAAGAAATTTTTTGTGACATCTAAAAAATATCACAAGTTTGGATAAATGTATGTGGCATTTCAAAAACAAATTTTACAATGTAAAAAAATATACGTGTGATTAAAAAAGAATCAAACAATGTGCTTGTGACATTTAAAAGAAGTGTATACAATGTAAAAAAATATGTTTGCGTGATGTAGAAAAATGTATCATGCCCTTAAAAGACTATATATGACATGTGTTTGAAGAAAGTGTATACAATTTTAAAAATGTGTAACAATGTAAAAAATGTTTATGTAGTTTATAAAATGTTTATTGTTGTTAAGAAAATGTAAAACGTGTATTTGGAAAATGATTATCGTGTATCGAAAAGAGTATTGAAAACATGTATTTCAAAAAATGTACGTGATATATTTGAAAAATGTCGAAAGTGTATCAAAAATTATTTCATGTTTGCGCTAAAAATGCACATTGGGTACTGAGAATAATTAGACTTGTGTAAAAAAATAAAATCAGTTACCGGAAAAGAAACAAAATAAAAGCAAAAAAACAAACAATATGAAGGAAATCAAAAAGGAAAAAAATTATAACAAAGAAAGAAAAACCAGAGAAAAAACAAAGTATAATGAAGACAAAAACAGAAGAAAACCGAAGAAAAACCAAAGAAAAATAAACAAAAACAAAAATAAATAAAAAACAAAGAAAACCGGAGCAGCGCGAGCAACTACGTTAATGGGCCGGCCCAATTCAGCGAATACCGGTTAAATCCTCTCAAGGTTTAAAATAGACCGGGATCGAAAAGTTTGGTGTGTTAATTTCAGGGATTGAGAGTTTCGGGTTTGATTTAGCTTTTGCCTACAAGTTTAAGGTTTATTTTGAACTTTTTCCTTATCACTGGCTAAACACATGCGGACGCGGCGTTACGCTCGGACAGGCACGTCCTTAATACTCCCTCCGTCCGGAAATACTTGTCGCAAAAATTCATAAAAATGGATATATCTAAAATTAAAATATGTCTAGATGTATCAATTTCTTCGACAAGTATTTCCGGTCGAAGAGAGTACGAAGCATTGCGTCCAGCCGCGCTTGCACACATCCACCTCTTGGCTACGTGTGCAGTAACAAAACAAACCGATCCATGCGTTTGCATCTAATTGGTCCATTCTACTAGGGCATATCAATTAATCCGTGCATGCACCTGTACATCGCCATAACGAGGCACTAATACACGTCCATGAGGCACGTGACTTTGCCACACGTACACATATACACGGCATTTCCTATTTAGCGCTGTAGGCGCCGGTTAGAAAAAGATGGCTTTCGATGGGAATCGACCCCGCGACCTCGCGGTCGTTTGCCTCACGCACTAACCACCTCACTACCTCGTATTAATTGCTTATCTACTGCTTCTTCGTCATTTTCTTCTTATAACGATTCCTTTTTTCTATTTCTTTTTTATTTTTATTTGGAATGGTTTTGTTATGTTTTTTGTTCTTTTTCTTTTTCTTTCTTTTCGGAACGTTTTTTTTTCTTTTGCTAATTTGAAGAATATTTTTTTCACAATCGGTGAACTTTCTTTCACAGTCGATGAACTCTTTTTTAGAATCGATGAACTTTTTTTCTGAATTTATGATTTTTTTTTCAAAACCGATGAACTCATTTCACAATTCATGAACTTTTTTTCAGAATTGATGATTTTTTTTCAAAATCGATGAACTTTTTTTCTAAATTGATGAACTCTTTTTCAACACCGATGAACTCTTTTCACAATTCATGAACTTTTTTTCAAAATCGATGAACTCTTTCTCAAAATCGGTGAATTGTTTTTCGAAATCGATGAACTTTTTTCAAGATCAGTGAACTCTTTTCCAAATAGGTGAACCTTTTTCAAAATAGATGAAATTATTTCAAAATAACTTTTTTTCCCAAAAATCAATGATTTTTTTTTGCTAAAAATCGATGATCTTGTTTTGTGAAAAAGAATAAAAAAAATATGTTGTTATAAGAAATTGTTAACTTTTTCAATTTCGATGAACTATTTTCAAGTTTGATGAACATTAAATGAAAATCCATTAACTTTTTTTCAATTTTGATGAACGTTTTTCAAAACCAATAATATTTTTTTCAAATTTGACGAACCTTTTCTGAAAACCAATAAACTTTTTCATGTTAATGCAATTTTCTTCCAAAATGAAGAACAGTTTTCAAAATCCATGAACTATTTCAATGTCACGATCTTTTTCCAAAAAAATCTATAAAATAGAATAGCGCGGCGAGATTATTTATTACAGCTTTGCCGCTGTTAGTTATCAGCACCAGCTTGGGAAATATCTGGTACTCCCATCCTTGTGGTACTCCCGGTGCTCCAAGTTTAAAAACAAATCTTAAATGTTTCAAAAAATTCTGGAAAAAATATGAATGTTCGCAAAGAATGTGACTACAATCCCTAGAAATTTCAGGTCCAAACTCAAAATGTATATTGAGAAACAAAAATGTGAAATCCAGATGTGAGTAGTGTCGATGTTGATTTTGTCTTTTTGTTTACACTATTCATTCCAGATTTCACATTTTTGTTTCTTAATGTGCATTTCGAGTTTGGACCTGAATTTTTTAGGGGTTGTAGCTATATTCCTTGCGAACATTTACATTTTTTTCTAGAAATTTTGAAACATTTATGAATGTTCTTTTTAAACTTGGAGCACCCGGAGTATCTCAAGAATGGGAATACCTGATACTTTCCCCGCCAGCTTGGTAGGTCGAGTGGCTGGTGGACTCGTACCTGAACTGGAAGGTTGTGTGTTCGAGACCTGGAGATGTCTTTTTCCGTTTTTTTTGCGAGCCTTTTTGTTCGCTGCTGAGCGCGATTCATGGGCCGGCCCAACTGGGCGCCGTAGCGAACGCCAGGGAGAGGTTCGAGCGCCTGAAGCGCCCGATAGGAGCTCCCCATATACACGTCCATGCGCCAGGCTCGCGAGTTACTGCCGATTCGGGCGTTTCCTCTGGGCCTGGCTTGGAGGTGCTTTAAGGTTCGTACTATGTGGGCCGCACAGTAAACGCAGGCAACCAAACGGGCATGTTTTATCCAGTGCGGGTTAGGGTGGACCATATGCAGGCAACCAAACACGTTCCTAACCCATATCAATTAATCCGTGCATGCACCAGTACATCGCCATAACGAGGCACTAATACACGTCTATGCGCTAGGCACGTGACTTTGCCACACGTACACACATGCACTCTAGTTTGTGAAGATTAACAGAGGGAGATAAGAGGGAATTAAAACCCAGACTTTAATCTATAATTTCTACTAGTAACCATCATACTAAACTCTTCATTAAAATCAAACTATTATTTACATCGGCCACATAAGTATTCTCACAGTCGATGGATGCTAGCAGCCGTGACAAAGCGTGGTTGGGAATAGAGGTGAAGCAACCGAGCCAGCAGTGTGCGTGTGTTTGCATGTGGATGGTAGGATGAACTTTTCACAAAGCTGCAGGCGCCATTACTACCTGGTAAAGATCAAATCTCATTTTGGCAGACTTGTGCTCCCTCCGTCCGACAAGTATTTTCGGACGGAGGGAGTACATAGCTTCGCCGTTGGTCTTTTGTCTTTGAAAAACAAATGTTTCAAACAAATGTGTTTGGTTACGGGAGAGCTCCAGAACGCCCGTTCCACAACGTTCGGATAGACGAGACATACTGTTCAGTTCGACCCACCGACAAATGGGGTCCACGCCAAGCACATAGAAAAGCCTTTGTGGCGGAGCTGCGTGAACCAGGTAAAAGATTCAATTTCTCGCGTGAACCAAGTCCTTGTGAACCAACCAACCAACCAACCAGCCCCAATCCTCGCCTCGGCTTCTCCGGTTCCCTTCCTAAACCCTCTCTCCCCTTCGCTTGCTAGGCTGCAGCTAAGCTACCCCTACCAGATTACCCCCGCCAAATCCACTACCGCGGCACCGCCTCCTCCGGCGAGATGCTGCGGCCGCTCCGCCGCCTATCCGGCCCCCTCCGCCGCTCCCTCTCCACCGCCTCTTGGCGCCCCGCCTGGGCCATGATTTACCGGATCTCCACGGCGGAGGAGTCCGCGGCCGCGCGGGGCGTCTCCCTCGCGCTCGCCCCGCCCCCGCTCGCCTCCCGCGTCTCCGTCCCAAGGCACGCCTTCGGTCTCGACCCGCTCCCGGACACGGCCAGCTCCGACGGCCAGCCCTCCAACTTCTTCGACTTCGGCAGCCTGGCCCCCGAGCAGGGCTCTCCCCAACCGGCCAGCACCCTTGTCGATATCTTCGGCAGCGGCGTGCTCGCCGCGAGCAGCGACGGCCTCCTCCTGCTCGGCACGTTCAGGAACCGCGCCGACCCCACGGGGATGTTCGAGTACCAGGGCCCGTCCACCGCCCCGTTCGAGGTCCTCGACCAGGCCTACGCTCGCTCCTACTGCTGCGACATCATGAGGCTCGCGCGCTTCGTCTGCAACCCCGTCACCGGCGAGATGGCCCGCCTTCCGGACTTCGACGGCACGGAGGACGCCTTCACCGCCTCCACGGGCCTCCTCACCCAGGCCGACGGTGGGCACGGACCACCCAGGAGGTACGCCGCTGCGCAGCTCAGCTTGGTCGGCGATGGGCGGCGTTTCCTGCTGCGCCGGCTCTCCTCGGAGACAGGGGAGTGGGACGAGCTGCTGCTGCCGTCCCCGCTACCGGCTGGGCGCCTCATGTACATGAACCACGAGGTGCTGGACTTCGGAGGGCGGCTCTGGTGGGTAGACGTGAGCTGGGGCGCCGTCAACGTCGACCCGTTCAGCGACCGGCCCGAGCTCTGCCTCGTCGAGCTGCCGGGAGACATCATGCTTCCTGACCAACAGGGCGAGGCAGAGATGAGGCAGCTCCTCCAGCACAGGCGCATGGGGGTCAGCGACGGCAGGCTGAGGTTTGTGGAGGTTTCCAAGGACGAGCCCTTCAACATCAAGTCGTTCATGCTTGATGAACAGAGTGGCCGCTGGATGCTGGAGCACATGGTGACCTGGAAAACTCTCTGCCCCGGAGGCAAGGTGGCGCCTATGATTGCTGCTATCGATCCGATGAGCGCCGACTTAGTGCATCTCACTGTGCCCGTGGGCAATGGATATTTTGTAAGTGTTGACATGCGCTGGAAGAGGCCGGTTGAGTGTGTGGACTTCGGAAGTGGCGTTCATCCAAGCAAGTGCATCTCAAGTTTCGTTCTGCCATGTGTGCTCCCCTCATTTCTCGGATCAAGCCCGATTCCAGGTGATTACAGCGACCCATTTCTCTGTAATTAGAATCATGTCTATCTATGTGTATGAGTACTGTCTTTAGTTGCAATTGAATGTGCTATGGCTGTTGACAATGCAGTTATCACTTAGTCACTAATGACCATTCCATAAGCTGTAATTAAGTTATCCCACTTATGTCCCTGTTTTTTTTTTGGGGGGGGGTGGGGGGGGGGGTTTAAACAATGCATTGGTCGCTTAGCCGCTAGTATATCATTCCATAAGCTCCTAATCAATGACTATAATGTGTCGATCGTATCCAAAACCATTATCCCATTTCTGTTCCTGTTTTTTTTCCCTTGGGTTTAAAACAGTCCAAATACTTGGGAATGGGACCTTTCTCTGATTTGAAACTTACAAATCAAGGATTTTCCTTGAAACATATTCCCAGTGGTGTAAGTGATTTCCCTTTTGAACTGAAATCTGTACAAGGTTCTGGTTGCTTTGATGGTACACTGTATGTTCTACGTTAATATTTCCATATTATATAATTTGGTTTTAGAAGGTAACCTCAGGAGGTGTATCCTTTATTCCTTGTAATAATTCCTCTGCAGTGCTCAATTGTTATTTTCAATTAATTGTTAGTGTGATATCGCTTATGGGTATATATGGTGCTGAATTCTTGAGAACCTGCTCTAACTACCATATTTTCACTAGCTTAATTCTTGTAAACGATGCATGGGAATCTATACTGATGTAAATTCCGTAGCATTACTAGTGTCATATTTACTTGTTTGACTACATTGCGTATAGATCGCATTGAGCTCGCTTCAATTTGATTGCTAGGATATAGACATCATTCTGATTCTTAGATGGTTAAAGTGTCATATTTACTTGTTTGGCAACATGGAATACAGATGAGCGGGCTTCAATGTGATTGCTAGGATATAGCCGTTATTCTGATTCTTGGACGGTTAAAGCGTCGTATTTGCTTGTTTGGCAACACTGCATATAGATTTGATTTCCCATTTTCTGAATGGTTGCGATGTCATACTATATGAAACCAGTTTATTATGATGTTTCTCTTTCTACCTTGCATCCTCTTTTTCTGTGACTACTTGTCGAGGTATTTTGAAAATTTGGTGATATTTCTTTTGATATGGCATCAGCGCTGAAATGTCGGTGCATATAAGATTAGATAATCATTGATAAATGGCTTGATGCTGTGATGATAAGTGTCGTATCTCTTGTTTATATGCAGCTGATAGAATTGGTTTATGCCCCTTTCTGATGGTCATGTGGCTTGTTTGGTTGCAGATATGCATCCGCGGAGGCTATTCAGCTATGCCACAAGCTTCCAGCGCAAACAAATACCGGTCATTCGTCAACTTCTGTAAGTATCACACAAGATTTTCAGTACTTGGTTGGGGTGGGGTGGGGTAATGTATAGTGAAATGTTTTAACTATATACAGTTCTGTACTTACTGGTTTCAAACATTAGCGGTTGACACAATGTATGCATTTCATTGCCAGGTTCAGTCATGAGTATGAGGCGAAGAATGAAATATGGTGTCCTTTTGAGCAGATGCTGGTGAAGGGAAGTATGCTGAAGAGCCTTGTTCCAGGCGGGCTTATAAGGGTAGAAGATATAATCCGCAATGGCCATTACAGTACTGGGAAGCTGGCACTCCTATCTCTTCGTGATTTAGTAGATCTAGCAACTGTTAATCTGATGAGAGGCGTCAATGTTAGTGAGCTTATTGTCTTGGAAAACCTATTGTGGGCTCCCTCAGCTCGGGGCATTATGTTCAAGCATACGAATCTAATCAACAATGGAGAAGAAACTGGGTGCCCCTATCTCTCAATTTATGAGCTTTTCAAACTTGCAGTTCTCATAACAACAGGAAAGCCAATCAAGGAAGTAAATTTGCCCGCTGATCTCGCACACTTTCTACAGTATTTACAGAGAGCAACCAACATAGATAAAAGATTGATTACAAACCACTCAGCCACCAGATTTCCGGAGGAGAGGATTCAGAGGAACAAGTCATACAATTATCTGTTTCGGACTGAATTCAAGCACTTTTATGCAACGCCAGCTGCAGCGCGAAGTTACTACGTGTTTGAGGCATTGGGGCTAATCTTCCCCCAGGAGCTGTTAACACCTGCAGGTCTTCATCCATTGATCGATTATTGGGCTTCTTACAATCAAGAGATGATCCGTCAGCAGTCTGGAAATGGAGTCATCCTGACCCATCAATGCCCAATTGTTGTTCCTCGATTTAATACTGTTTATGAACTCGGAAACCGGTTGATTGCACTCTGTAGGGATCCCTTTGAACATCCCTATGGACCATTATATGCTGATCCATCATATGCTGATCTTTATCCGTACCTTGAGATGGGCTACAGCATTTTTCAAATAGAGCAGCTAATAAATCACCTAATTCCACTGTATGGGCCTACCGCCGATGAACAAATTCTGGTGCACAAATTGTGGGATAATGTGTTCACTGGTCAGCGGCCACTGCCCCCACATGCTAATTGGACTGATATAAGTGGCGTGCGGAACCAGGTATGTCCTTCTATCATTTCATCTATGAATCTCTAAATTGTCAAACATTCTTGTTATAAGTGCCTTTTTGGTGTTATAATCTCATGAACACTGCAATTATATCATGTGTGTGCTCTTTTCAAAGTTATATGGTGGTATGATAGCATGCATGACACTCCAATGTGATGTTTGTGTTCATTATTTTGCTGTCATCAAAACAGTTTTGGAACTACATGCGATTATTGTATCAGTCGAAATCCAAAACATGGCGAATTTGCTACATGTTACAGTTTCAGCAAACAGCAGAATATACTCTTGATTTAATTTTCTATACCGAATGTGTAGCAGGGATGGATCCGTTTGTCTACAGCTTAGATTGTAGTGTATTTATTTTGTAACATGGTCTTGGTATTGAGGAAGTATATGCTATCTAAGTGTTTGAGTTCTGTCTTTAGTTGCAGTGGAGTGGGCTAAGATTGTAGACAATGCAGTGATAAGATATCATTCCACAAGCTGTAATCAATCATATCCAAAACACAAATTATTATCCCCACTTCTGTCCCTGTTTATTTTCTTGGGTTTAAACAATGCATTCTCTTAGCCACCAATATATCATTCCATAAGCTGTAATCAATAGTATCCAAATGGAATGGGACAATTCTTTTATTTGAAACTTCCAAATCAAATGTTTTCCTTGAAACATATTCGCGGTGGTGTAAGTGATTTAGCTTTTGAACAGAAACTTTTACAAGGTTCTGATTGCTTTGACAGTACAATATGTTCTACTGTACATTATATTTCCATATCTATATAATTTAGTTTGAGAAAGTAACTTGAGTAGTTGTATCCCTTTTTTATAATTCCTCTACACTACTCAATCGCTACCTGCCTCTAATTATTATAGTGACATCACTTATGGGTACGGTGCTGAATTCTTGAGAACCTCCTATGATCATCATATTTTTTGCTATCTTAATTCTTGTATGCGATGCACATGAATTTATACTGTTATATATTTTGCTACATTAGTATCGTTGCTGCTTCTGTTCAAATTATAGTATATTGATCAAATTAACCTTTTCAGGCAAGATGAACGCCGAGAAAAACAAGACTTTGGCAGATGTTCTTGTTCGCTCAGACACCCCGTAGGAAGGACGAAGGTACCAATTCCAGCTGATGATCTCTCTCCACTTTGTGTTAGCTCATGCATGCTTCTTTATTGATCAATTGTTGTATGATCCATCCACAATTTTAGGATGGTGCATTCTTGATACAAGTTCCCTTACTCAATCCATGCAGTTTATGGACTGAAAGAACAATTACTGCAGTTATTTTCAACAGGTTCTGTGTAGTTTCCAACATATTGCTTATAGTGTCTAGTTTGGTGCTTCAATTCAGCTAGAAATGCTTTCTGGGAAGACTAGTAACATATTCACTCCATAGAATAGTTATTGAGTGCTACCTGAACTTTGTATATTCATATTCTTCTGGCAGCAACTTGCCACGTAGCCAAAAATTATCGGTTGTGTCAGCATGAACTTTCCATCCCTCCATTCAGATGTATTAGTGTTTCTGAACTATCAGGCACAAAGGATGGCTAGCCATGTTCATCTGGTGACCACTGTGTTAGAATCTGAAGGACATTTAGCCTTGTCATCATGATGGCCGTTGTCTTCCCTTTTCCTGAAATATTATGACCAGCTATTAAAGCCTGAAACTGAAGCTTGATCTTTCTTAAAATTGACCACGGCCTAATTTATTGCTACAGTCAGGTCTTGGATAGAATATAAACGTGTTATCCAGGTGATATTTCACTATATTATTTCAGTTTTGGAAATGTACATTGATGGATTGTAGACGCGTTTCTGTTCACTGAATTTCGTTTTGCTGTTTTTCCATATCACTCATTCCGTTGACATGTTTACTCAAATGTGCCTAATGTTTCTTATTTTTGTTTCCAGGTTTCTCAGAACTGCAGATGCTGCTCTATAATCAGTTATGAAGTTTTTTTGTGGGGTAATCAATTAGGAAGCTGATGGTGGTAGTTTACTGAACTCTCAAAAGGGCAACCTGGTGCATGTAGCTCCCGCTTGCGCAGGGTCCAGGGAAGGGTCCGACCACTTTGGGTCTATAGTACGCAGCCTTTCCCTACATTTCTGTAAGAGGCTGTTTCCAGGACTTGAACCCATGACCTCATGGTCACAAGGCAGCAGCTTTACCACTGCGCCAAGGCTCCCCTTCAGTTTACTGAACTCTCATTTTGGGGGAAATCTGGAGATGTCTTGGTCTGATGGAGTTTTGTGATCAACTTACTGTATCCCGTTTTGAGGGCAAGTTGTGGAGATTTTCTAGGCGATAGGTTCACGGCAGAGCATTCCAGCAAATTTGCAAAATTAATCAGCATGTAACGTCCATCACCGAACGTTTAGTAGCTAGATGATACATTCTTAGGGAAAGATTGCTGCTTGGACATGTTTAATGTTAGGAGAAAGCTTATGGATCTCTGTGTATGTTATCCATGCGGCATTGGCGGTTTGTTCCACTTCTAATGTAGTATTAGTATTCATGCGCTGAGTAATACAGTATCTACTTTTGTGTTAATTGATGGTATATTGCTCTTGTAGCTTTACTCAAGTACTAGAGAGTCATCATGAAAACGGCGAGACTATGCATTAATTTGTTATCAGTTTGTCGCTACTAGAGAGTCGATTGCCTGAACAATTCACAACATGCTTACATAGTATTGGTCAACAAATTCTTTACGGCGCTTTGCTTCTTTGAAGCACGTAAAATGAAACACCATGTATTCCATCATAAGGGCAACAAGGACCATTGCCGCTGAGCTATCTTCCTGCCTGACGCAAGAATCACGTTTAACTACTGATTGCTAACCACTGTAGCATATCTGGCATGGACGTCACTGTAGCAAATCCGGGACGGTTTAGTCCGACTGTATGTGCTTCGGATTCAGTGTTTCTCTTATCATTATTTTTCTGACAAGAATGTTATACCTCTTGACATTTGCATCTTAGGATGCCCACAACCAGTATATTACTCCCCTCGTTCCATAATGTAGTGTGTATAGATTTTTTGAAAATCCAAACTTTGCAAACTTTGATCAAGTTTATAAAGAAAACTATTTATATACAATACCAAATATATGAAATATGAAACTACGTCTTATGATGAATCTAATGATATATGTTTTGTATTCTAGATGTAAAAAATTCTTCACAAACTTGGTCAAAGTTTGTGAGGTTTGACTTTTCAAAAAAAAATACATTATGGAATAGAGGGAGTATTAAATAAAGGTAATGTTATGAAGCCAAAAACACATGAGAAAACAGTGCATGAAATGACCAACAAAGGTCAACACATTAAAAGAACTATGACTAAGTGACCATCTTTTGCACTAAGTGCCTTCAAGAAGGAATACACACTTGTGTGGGGTACGGTAGGTCAAACCAGCCAAGACTAGAGCACCAACACAAAGATAACACCTTCAAGGAGACAATCCAAGATTATCGTCGCCGGTTCCAGGTAGTGAAGGTTAGATCACATGTTTTCACCCCAGATACGGAGTGGTGTTCTAGTCATCGTCTTGATGGCAGATCTAATTTAGCAACTGCTCCACTCTTTGTCAATAAAATTCATCCTTTGTAGAATAATAACTGCTCCACTCATCACTCTAAGCAAAATCCACCATGGTTTCCTCGCGAGATAGCCACTAAGGCCACCACCGGGAACCTCCCTTGGTCGTGCATTCACTCGGCCAAGATTATCGTTCACATTCACCTTATAGGGATTGTGGGCTTTCTCACTTCCATATTTCGTTACAAAGCCATAAATCAAAAATTGCCTACAAACATTAGGTTTTTGGATTGTTGAAATAATTAGCATTTTTCACTAATCTAGTCCAGAAATCAATCTAATATTAAACTCGTACTAATATCTTATCATGTAGTCACGTATTACACATATAGCTGAAATATCCACACAAATAGATTGTACAGCCAATATAAAATAAACAGGAGCAGGATAAATGAATTATATATACCCTCCAGTCGACCAAGTCATAGCTGTAGCAGCGACGGAGGTCTCATCGGCAGCTTTCTTCTCGACTTCGGTGGACATGATGATGTCAAAGGAGACAATGACATAGTCAAAGTAGTGGACGAAGACGAACACGTATGATTCGTCAAAGCTTGTTCATGAAACATGGCACGCGAGGCAGGCGGCAGAGGAGGAGCGTGTGAGAATCACTCCTCTTCTCATGCTCCAATAGTACGTGGAAGAGGGTCCCTTTTAAGGAGACCGAGAACTTTCCTCACTCCGAGGGTGGTACTAAACTTCCCACCACCTTCCTTGTCATGACACCCACATGGCATTTAAAAGCTTTTTTTCTGAAATTGTTTTATGGGCCTAAAGCCCACCTATATTTCAACAAAATCTTCTAGCACCATTAAAACTCCTTTTTAAACAGCCAAATACCATGTTGAAGAGCAATTGTCTTTCCCTTTTGGTACACGTGAACAATAAACAGTTAGACCAATCTCCTTCCCATTCAGTTCCCTCATGGAATCGTGCTATTTTTGTGGAAAGAACATGAAAATTCGCTAGGAAGACGATGTGATATGGGGAAAAGGGATTGCTCACAAGGGAAAACCAAGATCCATAGGCACTTCAAACCATCACGCATGAGATGGACTATGGAAGTGTCAACAAACTTCATGGTCTGCCATAGAATCCACCGCGTTGTTGTTGTTATTGTTGTTGTTGTGGTATGAAAATAGCACCCAAGGACTAGCATGATCTGGTACAACTGGTACCATCGTAGCCGTGCAGGCACTCCTACTTGAGTTCTTGTCAAGTGTGCTTGAGACCAAACCATGCCTGTCACTTCAAAACTTTGAGCCCTTCCATGAGAGCATGGAAGATGGAATCATGCCTACGACGGTTCGACCTTAGAATATTGTTGAACTACCATGGTGAACGAAGATGTGTTTAGTCTTCTACTAGTTTTGAGGGGAAGAGGCGTTCGATCTTTTGTTTTTGAAAAAAAAATTGTTTGGTCTTTGCTGTGCTTGGAAGGATAGAAAACGCACTGTTCAGATCGACCAATGTAACAGTCAGTAAGGGAAACAAGGTCCTCTTCTGGAGAGATAGATGGATCCATGGTTTTTCTGTACATGACATTGCGCCCCTATTGGCTCGAGGAGTGGACACCAAAACGAGGAATGCAAGGACAGTCGCCAGGTATTGACTGAAGAGAGATGGGTACATGATTTGCAGCCACAAACTTCCATGGGTGCCTTACTGCAAACGGTGCACCTTAGGCATGCTATCGCCACTGTGCACAGGGACGAGCAGACGGAGGATAAGTTCACCTGGCCTCATGAAAAGTCTGGAGAATACACGACAAAGTCTACTTATACTCAACTATGTCAAGGTGGAATCCGATCTCCGACAGCCACCGCAATTTGGCGTAGCTGGGCACCACTGAAATGCAAATCTTCACTTGGTTGGCCAGTCAACACAGACTATGGACCTCTGACTGACGCGCATGCCACGACCTTCAAGATGAGGCCTCGGCGTGCTATACTTGCTTGCAGGAGGAGGACAACATTGAGCATATCCTGGTGCAGTGCGTGTATGCGAGGGAAGTGTTTTCTTGAAAAGGATGTTATCCCCCGGCCTCTGCATCAGAATGAAGCATGCATCCAATTTATTCATAAGCAAATAGTTCAACAAAGTCTCCAAGTCTCAAAAAGTAAAAATGCTCTCAAAGAGCTAAAAACAGGAATCGGGATAGCCACAACCGGCGGCATACAAATCGGTAGGAAACTAAACACCTATCCTATTACATGACCGCCATCCAAACTGGTTGAAGATAGCCCGTGCTACCGTCTCCCAGCGGATAGAATACGCTCCCTGGTATCCATCGGAGTGAGTAGCGACCACATACAGATCAACTTAGTGGCCCGGAAGATAACCTGCAAGAAATGAATATTTGTTGTTCTGTTAAAAACCAAATCGTTCCTGCAGTCCATATAGCCCATAATAAAGCACATACGCCTACACGAATGTGTCTTGCTGTTTCTACGTCAACTCCATTTAGCCACGTACCAAATAACGTGTGGATGCTAGTAGGAGGAGCAATGTTAAACACTATATGGACATACTGCCATAAAATTTTGGCCATTGGGCACTCAAGAAAGAGGTGTTCGATAGATTCATCATGATCACATAAGCTACATCTTCGAGATCCTGACCAGTTACATTTTGCCAAATAGTACTTAATGAGAATGACTTGTTTGAAGGAAATATGCCCTAGAGGCAATAATAAAGTTATTATTTATTTCCTTATTTCATGATAAATGTTTATTATTCATGCTAGAATTGTATTCGGAAACATAATACATGTGTGAATACATAGACAAACATAGTGTCACTAGTATGCCTCTACTTGACTAGCTCGTTAATCAAAGATGGTTAAGTTTCCAAACCATAGACATGAGTTGTCATTTGATTAATGGGATCACATTATTAGGAGAATGGTGTGATTGACATGACCCATTCCGTTAGCTTAGCACTTGATCGTTTAGTATGTTGCTATTGCTTTCTTCATGACTTATACATGTTCCTACAACTATGAGATTATGCAACTCCCGTTTACCGGACGAACACTTTGTGTGCTACCAAACGTCACAACGTAACTGGGTGATTATAAAGGAGCTCTACAGGTGTCTCCAAAGGTACATGTTGAGTTGGCATATTTCGAGATTAGGTTTTGTCACTCCGATTGTCGGAGAGGTATCTCCGGGCCCTCTCGGTAATGCACATCACTATAAGCCTTGCAAGCAATGTAGCTAATGAGTTAGTTACGGAATGATGCATTACATAACGAGTAAAGAGACTTGCTGGTAACGAGATTGAACTAGGTATTGGGATACCGACGATCGAATCTCGGGCAAGTAACATACCGATGACAAAGGGAACAACGCATGTTGTTATGCGGTTTGACCGATAAAGATCTTCGTAGAATATGTAGGAGCCAATATGGGCATCCAGGTTCCGCTATTGGTTATTGACCAGAGAGATGTCTCGGTCAGGTCTACATAGTTCTCGAACCTGTAGGGTCCGCACGCTTAAACGTTCGTTGACGATATAGTATTATATGAGTTATATATGTTGGTAACCGAATGTAGTTCGGAGTCCCGGATAAGATCACGGACATGACGAGGAACTCCGAATGGTCCGAAGATAAAGTTTGATATATGGGATAATAGTGTTTGATCTCCGGAAGGGTTCCGGAATTCACCGGAAGGGGTTCCGGATGTTTCCAGAAATGTTTGGGTACGAGAACACGTTATTTGGGCCAAAGGGGAAAGCCCATGAGGCTTTTGGAAAGTACAAAAGGAAGTTTTGCGAAGACCAGAGGCTAGACGCCAGGAGGTAGATGCCGGGAACCCTGGCGTCTAGCCCTGGAGTCCGTGTAGAACTCTTGCCTTTCGGGCAAAACCGACTTTGAGGAGGCTTTTACTCCAAGTTTCGACCGCAAGGCTCAGCATATAAATAGAGGGGCAGGGCTAGCACCAAAGACACATCAAGAAACACCAAGCCGTGTGCCGGCAACCCCATCCCCTCTAGTTTATCCTCCGTCATAGTTTCCGTAGTGCTTAGGCGAAGCCCTGCGGAGATTGTTCTTCACCAACACCGTCACCACGCCGTCGTGCTGCCGGAACTCATCTACTACTTCGCCCGTCTTGCTGGATCGAGAAGGCGAGGACGTCATCGAGCTGAACGTGTGCAGAACTCAGAGGTGCCGTGCGTTCGGTACTTGGATCGGTCGGATCGTGAAGACGTACGACTACATCAACCGCGTTGATAAACGCTTCCGCTTAGCAATCTTCAAGGGTATGAAGATACACTCTCCCTCTCGTTACTATGCATCACCATGATCTTGTGTGTGCGTAGGATTTTTTTTGAAATTATTACGTTCCCCAACAGTGGCATCCGAGCCAGGTTTTATGCGTAGATGTTATATGCATGAGTAGAACACAAGTGAGTTGTGGGCGATACAAGTCATACTGCTTACCAGCATGTCATACTTTGGTTCGGCGGTATTGTTGGATGAAGCGGCCCGGACCGACATTACGCGTACGCTAACGCGAGACTGGTTCTACCGACGTGCTTTGCACATAGGTGGCTGGCGGGTGTCAGTTTCTCCAACTTTAGTTGAACCGAGTGTGGCTACGCCCGGTCCTTGAGAAGGTTAAAACAGCACTAACTTGACAAACTATCGTTGTGGTTTTGATGCGTAGGTAAGAATGGTTCTTGCTCAGCCCGTAGCAGCCACATAAAATTTGCAACAACAAAGTAGAGGAGGTCTAACTTGTTTTTGCAGGGCATGTTGTGATGTGATATGGTCAAGACGTGATGTTATATTTTATTGTATGAGATGATCATGTTTTATAACCGAGTTATTGGCAACTGACAGGAGCCATATGGTTGTCGCTTTATTGTATGAAATGCAAGATGCTACTTCTTGAGCTTGCGTTGGTTTTCCTCGAAGAGGAGAGGGTGATGCAGCAAGTGTAGCGTAAGTATTTCCCTCAGTTTTGAGAACCAAGGTATCAATCCAGTAGGAGGCTCCTCAAAAGTCCCACGCACCTACACAAACAAACTGAGAACTCGTAACCAATGCAATAAAGGGGTTGTCAATCCCTTCACGGCCACTTGCGAAAGTGAGATCTAAAGATAGTATGATATATTTTTGGTATCTTATAATATAGATGCAAAAAGTAAAGATGCAAATAAAAGTAGATTGAAAGCAAATATGACAAGAGATAGACCCGGGGGCCATAGGTTTCACTAGATGCTTCTCTCAAGATAGCATAAGTATTACGGTGGGTTGATACGTCTCCAACGTACCTATAATTTTTTATTGCTCCATGCTATTATATTACCCCTTTTGGATGTTTATGGGCTTTATTATACACATTTATATCATTTTTGGTACTAACCTACTAACCGGAGGCCCAACCCATATTGTTGTTTTATTGCCTGTTTCAGTATTTCGAAGAAAAGGAATATCAAACGGAGTCCAAACGGAATGAAACCTTCGGCATCGTGATTTTTTGGAAGAATATCATCCTGGAGGCTTGGAGATCAAGTCAGAAGACCCTCGAGGAGCCCAGGAGATAGGGGGGCGCCCCCCCTATAGGGCGTGACCCCCTGTCTCGTGGACCACTCGAGCACCTCCCGACCGACTTCTTTCGCCTATATAACCCTATGTACCCTAAAACCACCGAAAATCAAGATAGATCGGGAGTTCCGCCGTCGCAAGCCTCTGTAGCCACCAAAAACCTCTCGGGAGCCCGTTCCGGCACCCTGCCGGAGGGGGAATCCATCGCCGGTGGCCATCTTCATCTTCCCGGCGCTCTCCATGACGAGGAGGGAGTAGTTCACCCTCGGGGCTGAGGGTATGTACCAGTAGCTATGTGTTTGATCTCTCTCTCTCTCATGTTCTCTCTCTGTTCCCTCTATGGCACGATCTTGATGTATCCCAAGCTTTGCTATTGTAATTGGATCTTATGATGTTTCTCCCCCTCTACTCTCTTGTGATGAATTGAGTTTCCCCTTTGAAGTTATCTTATCAGATTGAGTCTTTTATGAGAACACTTGATGTATGTCTTGCCATGCTTATCTGTGGTGACAATGGGATATCATGTGCCTCTTGATGTATGTTTGGGTGACCAACTTGCGGGTTCCGGCCATGAACCTATGCATAGGGGTTGGCACACGTTCTTGACTCTCCGGTAGAAACTTTCGGGCACTCTTTGAAGTACTTTGTGTTGGTTGGATGAATCTGAGATTGTGTGATGCATATCGTATAATCATGCCCACGGATACTTGAAGTGACAATGGAGTATCTAGGTGACATTAGGGTTTTGGTTGATTTGTGTCTTAAGGTGTTATTCTAGTATGAACTCTTTTATAGATCGATCCGAAAGAATAACTTTGAGGTGGTTTCGTACCCTACCATAATCTCTACGTTTGTTCTCCGCTATTAGTGGCTTTGGAGTGACTCTTTGTTGCATGTTGAGGGATTGTTATATGATCTATCTATGTTATTATTGTTGAGAAAACTTGCACTAGTGAAAGTATGAACCCTAGGCCTTGTTTCTTATCATTGCAATACCGTTTGTGCTCACTTTTATTATTAGTTACCTTGCTGTTTTTATATTTTCAGATTACAAAAACCTTTATCTACTATCTATTTTGCACTTGTATCACCATCTCTTCGCCGAACTAGTGCACCTATACAATTTACCATTGTATTGGGTGTGTTGGGGACACAAGAGACTCTTTGTTATTTGGTTGCAGGGTTGCTTGAGAGAGACCATCTCCATCCTACGCCTCCTACGGATTGATATGCCTTAGGTCATCCACTTGAGGGAAATTTGCTACTGTCCTACAAACCTGTGCACTTGCAGGCCCAACAATGTCTACAAGAAGAAGGTTGTGTAGTAGACATCAAGCTCTTTTCCTGCGCCATTGCCGGGGAGGCTAGGTAAAGGGCACTCACTCACACCCTGTCAACTAAGCTCTTTTCTGGCGCCGTTGCCGGGGAGGTGAGTGCTTGAAGGTATATCTTTAGATCTTGCAAACGAATCTTTTTGTTTCTTGTTTTATTACTAGTTTAGTTTATAAAAGAAAACTACAAAAAAAATGGAGTTAAGTTTGTCTCATACGCTTCGTCTTTTTAATATCTTTCGTGAGAATGATGGAAAGGAAAATTGTTCTCAAGTGCTAGAAGAAGAATGCATTAAAATGCTTGGTACTAGATCTTTGTATGATGAGCATGATTGCAATATTGTTATTATGAATTCCTTGAATATCCATGATGCTAATGATATGCAAAGCCACAATCTTGGGGAAGCTATGTTTGATGAATATGATATGTTTAGTCCCCCAAGTTTTGATGAAAATATTTATTTTGATGAAAGAATGCCTCCTATTTATGATGATTATATTGATGAAAGTGGGTTTGGATGAGTGTTAACTTTAGGAAGTAGTGGTCCCACTATTTTGTAGGATGTTGAATCTTATTGTGATGAATATGAAAGTGGATTTGGAAGAGTGTCAACTTTATTTAGTGATGATTCCACTATTTCGGAAGAGGTTCCAATTGATTATGAGAACAAAGTTGCTATCTATGATGATTATTGTGATGACTTGTATGCTATTAAGAATAATGATAACCATTAAACTTGTCATCATGATTTTAGTTTTCAATTGGATTATGCCTCACATGATAATTATTTTGTTGAGTTTGCTCCCACTACTATTGATGAGAAGAATTTTGCTTATGTGGAGAGTAGTAAATTTTCTATGCTTGTAGATCATGAAAAGAATGCTTTAGGTGCTGGTTATATTGTTGAATTCATTCATGATGCTACTGCAAATTATTATGAGGGAGGAATATATGCTTGTAGGAATTGTAATAATGTCAAGTTTCCTCTCTATGTGCTTCAAGTTTTGAACTTATGCTTGTTTTACCTTCCTATGCTAGTTGATTATTGTTCCCATAAGTTGTTTGCTCACAAAATCCCTATGCATAGGAAGTGCGTTAGGTTTAAATGTGCTAGTCATATGCTTCATGATGCTCCCGTTATGTTTCAATTCTTATCTTTTATGTGAGCATCATTGCCATCATCATGCCTAGCTGAAAGGCATTAAAGAAAAGCGCTTGTTGGGAGACAACCCAATATTTACCCTTACTTTTTTTGTGTGTACACATGATTATGCTACTGTAGTAATCATGTTTTATAGCTTTTGTTTCAATAAAGTGCCAAGTAAGACCGTTAGGATGGCTTTTGGTGATAGTTGTGTTGATCTTGCTGAAAATCAGAAAATTTTGCACCCAGTAAATTAGTTTTTTTAATTCACAGAAATGTTCTTATGATCAGATTCTTTTTGCTCTGGATTGGTACACCAATTTCTTAGGACTTCCTAATTTGGTAGGATTTTTGGAGTTCCAGAAGTATACGTTGGATACAGATTACTACAGACTATTCTGTTTTTGACAGATTCTGTTTTCTATGTGTTGTTTGCTTATTTTGATGAATCTATGAGTAGTATCGGAGGGTATGAACCATAGATAAGTTGTAATACAGTAAATATTACACCAATATGAATTTAGAATGAGTTCATTACAGTACCTAAGTGGTGGTTTTATTTTCTTATACTAACGGAGCTTACGAGTTTTCTGTTGAGTTTTGTGTTGTGGAGTTTTCAAGTTTTGGGTAAAGATTCGATGGACTATGGAATAAGGAGTGGCAAGAGCCTAAGCTTGGGGATGCCCAAGGAACCCCAAGGTAACATTCAAGGACAACCAAGAGCCTAAGCTTGGGGATGCCCCGGAAGGCATCCTCTCTTTTGTCTTTGTTCATCCGTAACTTTACTTGGAGCTATATTTTTATTCACCACATGATATGTGTTTTGCTTGTAGCGTCAGTTTATTTTGTTAGTATTTGCTTGCTGTTATTTAGAATAATGTTTTTCATCTATATTTTCAATAAAAATGTCAAGGATAGCCTTTACCATGCTTCTTTTGCTAGTATACATGTTGCTGTTTGAAAACAGAAAGTTTACCGCTGTTGCAAAAATTCCCTAGAAAAGTCAGAGAATGATATAATGTTGAAACTTTTGGAATAATGAGGTCTGATAAATTTATTACAGTGGGAATTTTATTTCATAATTTTTGGAGTTAGGGAAGTATTGATACTCCTGCATTCTTTACAGACTGTACTGTTTTGAAAGATTGCTGTTATGTTTGAATTGTTTTTATATTTTTGCTTGTTTAATGATTCTATTTGAGGATAGGAGTATTAAATATGCAGAGGCATTTAGTATGAAATGTTGAATAATAATTTTAGTGATTTGTTACAGTAGAAAATGATAAGGTTTTGCATTGGTTTATACTAACCTATCTCACGAGTTCTTGTTGAGTTTGTTGTGGATGAAGCTTTTGATAAAAAGAGAAACCATGATATGAGAGGAATTAAGAAGACACAAAAGTTCAAGCTTGGGGATGCCCAAGGCACCCCAAGATAATATTTCAAGAAGTCTCAAGCATCTAAGCTTGGGGATGCCCCGGTAGGCATCCCACCTTTCTTCTTCAACAACTATCGGTTAGTATCGGCTGAGCCTAAGTTTTTGATTCTTCACATGAGTTGTGCTATCCTTGCAATGTCATTTTATTTTGCTTGCTGTTTGAATACAATACCAAGATCTGAAATTCTTTAATGAGAGAGAGTCTTCACATAGTTACATAATTATTTAGCTACTCATTGATCTTCACTTATATCTTTTCGGAGTAGTTTGTCATTTGCTCGAGTGCATCACTTATATCTTTTAGAGCACGGCAGTGGTTATATTTTGAAGAAATTGCTAGTCTCTCATGCTTCACTTATATTATTTTGAGAGTCTTTTAGAACAGCATGGTATTTGCTATGATCTTAAAAATTGGTCCTAGAATGATGAGCATCCAAGTTGGGTATAATAAAATCTATCATAGAAAGTGAATTGGATGCTATGATCAACTTGATGCTTGATAATTGTTTTGAGATATGGAGGTAGTGATATTAAAGTCATGCTAGTTGGGTGATTATGAATTTAAAGAATGCTTGTGTTGAACTTTGTGATTCCCGTAACATGCACGTATGGTGAACCGCTTTGTGATGAAGTTGGAGCACAATTTTATTTATTGATTGTCTTCCTTATGAGTGGCGGTCGGGGACGAGTGATGGTCTTTTCCTACCAATCTATCCCCCTAGGAGCATGCGCGTAGTGCTTTGATTTTTGATGACTTCTAAATTTTTGCAACAAGTATATGAGTTCTTTTAATTAATGTTGAGTCCATGGATTATACGCACTCCTTCACCCTTCCACCATTGCTAGCCTCTCTTGTACCGTGCAACTTTCGCCGGTACCATATACCCACCATTTACCTTCCTCAAAACAGCCACCATACTTACCTATTATAGCATTTCCATAGCCATTCCGAGATATATTGCCATGCAACTTTCCACCGTTCCGTTCATATGACATGCATTACTTTTGTCTTATTGCTTTTTGTATGATCATGTAGTTGACATTGTATTTGTGGCAAGGCCACCTTCATAATTTTCATACATGTTGCTCTTGATTCATTGCATATCCCGGTACACCGCCGGAGGCATTCATATAGAGTCATATCTTGTTCTAGCTTTGAGTTGTAAATCCATAAAAGTGTGATGATCTTCATTATTAGAGCATTGTCCTAGTGAGGAAAGGATGATGAAGACTATGATTCCCCCACAAGTCGGGATGAGACTTCGGACTTTACAAAAAGAAAAAAAAAGGAAGAAAAAAGAGAAAGGCCAAAAAGAAAAAAAAGAGAAGGGCAAAGAAAAGAAAAAAAGAAAAAGAAAAGAAAAAAAATAAAATGAGAGAAAAAGAGAGAAGGGACAATGCTACTATCTCTTTTTCCACACTTGTGCTTCAAAATAGCACCATGATCTTCATGATAGAGAGTCTCATATGTTGTCACTTTCATATACTAGTGGGAATTTTTCATTATAGAACTTGGCTTGTATATTCCAATGATGGGCTTCCTCAAAAGTGCCCTAGGTCTTCATGAGCAAGCAAGTTGGATGCACCCCACTTAGTTTCTTTTATGGAAAACGTTTGGCAACGGTGCGCGGGCCGAGTTTGCGCCGGTCGCACGCTGCGTTGCCACGCGGGTCCTCGCTGGCATGCGCTACCTCCCAGCATCGGCATGTTTTTCTTTGTCGGGCCCACGCCTGTCCCTCCCCCTTTTTTATTTTTCTCCTTCCTTATCCTCTTCCTCCCTCCCGTCATTCTCCTCCCCTCATTCCATTTCTGTTTCTTCTTTTCCTCCATGGATCTCTCTTCCTCTTGACCACCGGCCTCCACTGCTACTAGGAACCGGACATGGCCGTGTGCCCATCCCCTACCCCTCATCCCCTTGTGATTTGTAATACGATGAGAGAAGCCCTCTACCTCCCTCCCCCCAAAACGACCACTAAATTTGTGATGGCGAGTGGAAGAACACGAGCGAGGTGCTGCTGCAGAGCTAGGGGTGCTTCTTCACCTCCTCTACGACTGCGGCTGGGCAGCATGGCAGGGCGCCGCATGCTACGACCGTGGTCACGCGTGCTGTGAGTTGCAAGGTTCTGCAACTGGTGGAGCTAGAAGCTCAGCTGGGCGACCACGCCGGCGACTCCTCAGTGTTGCAACTGCCGGAGCTGAAAGCTTCTACCGGCGTGGTAAAAAGCTACGACCATGTTTTGTTTTTGCTGAAACTGGTCCATGTTTTTGCTACTACCCACCCGCCCAAAATTTGCTATTAGGTGATTTTTGCTACAACCGATGAACCATTTTGCTACAACCGTTTCGATTTTTTGTTACTACCGGTGTTTTGTCGATTTTTGCTACATCCATCTTCTGTTTTTTCCTGTCTTTTTTGCTACAACCATATTTTTATTTTGCTGGAACTGAAGACATTTTTTGCTACATCCACCCACGGCGGTGTTGCTCAACGGCGGCAATGGCTTTTTTTTTGCTACAACCGTCTCGGATTTTTGCTACTACTGGAGATGCCATTTTGCTACCACCGGAGTTTTTGCTACTACCAGAGTATTCCTGAAAGCATCAGGAGTTTTTGCTACCATCCTTGTTTTTGTTTTGTTTTTGCTGGAACCATCCTAAATTTTTGCTACCGCCGTCTTTTGATTTTGCTGGAACCGGCATTTTTCGCTTCGGTGTCAGCAGTGAAGGCGGGTGGTGTTTTGGTTCACCGGCGGCGGTGAGGCTGCGAGCGCCGGTGATGAGCAGGGCAGCGGTGGTCCGAGTGAGAGCAGCGCGAGCCAGTGTGTGGGGTCCCACGAGCGGTGGCGCTTGCTTTTTCTTTTCTCCTTTTTCCCGTGGGGGAGGATGACGATAGGAGATGTGGGGCAGATCTGACGTATACGTGCATCCAGATTGAGCGGCTCTGGTTGGACCGGCCGAAACATTCCGCCGGTGCGCCGGCGCAGAGTACTGCCCTTCTTTTATTGAGCTTTCATATATTTATAGCTCTAGTGCATCCGTTGCATGGCAATCCCTACTCACTCACATTGATATCTATTAATGGGCATCTTCATAGCCCGTTGATATGCCTAGTTGATGTGAGAGTATCTTCTTCTTTTTGTCTTCTCCACAACCACCATTCTATTCCACATATAGTGCTATGTCCATGGCTCACGCTCATGTATTGCGTGAAAGTTGAAAAAGTTTGATATTATTAAAGTGTGAAACAATTGCTTGGCTTGTCATCAGGGTTGTGCATGATTAAATACTTTGTATGATGAAGACAGAGCAACAGCCAGACTATATGATTTTGTAGGGATAACTTTCTTTAGCCATGTTATTTTGAGAAGACATGATTACTTTGATTAGTATGCTTGAAGTATCACCATTTTCATGTTAATATAAACTTTTATTTTGTATCATTTGGATCTGAACATTCATGCCACGATAAAGAAAATTACATTGAGAATTATGCTAGGTAGCATTCCACATCAAAAATTCTGTTTTTATCATTTACCTACTCGACGACGAGCAGGAATTAAGCTTGGGGATGCTTGATACGTCTCCAACGTATCTATAATTTTTTATTGTTCCCTGCTATTATATTACCCCTTTTGGATGTTTACGGGCTTTATTATACACATTTATATCATTTTTGGGACTAACCTACTAACCGGAGGCCAGCCCATATTGCTGTTTTATTGCCTGTTTCAGTATTTCGAAGAAAAGGAATATCAAACGGAGTCCAAACAGAATGAAACATTCGGCATCGTGATTTTTTGGAAGATCCTGGAGGCTTGGAGATCAAGTCAGAAGACCCTCGAGGAGCCCAGGAGATAGGGGGGCGCGCCCCCCCTACAGGGCGCGGCCCCCCTGTCTCGTGGACCCTCGAGCACCTCCCGACCGACTTCTTTCGCCTATATAACCCTATGTACCCTAAAACCACCGAAAATCAAGATAGACAGGGAGTTCCGCTGCCGCAAGCCTCTATAACCACCAAAAACCTCTCGGGAGCCCGCTCCAGCACTCTGCCGGAGGGGGAATCCATCACCGGTGGCCATCTTCATCATCCCGGCGCTCTCCATGACAAGGAGGGAGTAGTTCACCCTCAGGGCTGAGGGTATGTACCAGTAGCTATGTGTTTGATCTCTCTCTCTCGTGTTCTCTCTCGTGTTCCCTCTATGGCATGATCTTGATGTATCCCGAGCTTTGCTATTGTTGTTGGATCTTATGATGTTTCTCCCCCTCTGCTCTCTTGTGATGAATTGAGTTTCCCCTTTGAAGTTATCTTATCGGATTGAGTCTTTTATGAGAACACTTGATGTATGTATTGCCGTTCTTATCTATGATGACAATGGGATATCATGTGCCTCTTAATGTATGTTTTGGTGACCAACTTGCGGGTTCCGCCCATGAACCTATGCATAGGGGTTGGCACACGTTCTTGACTCTTCGGTAGAAACTTTGGGGCACTCTTTGAAATACTTTGTGTTGGTTGGATGAATCTGAGATTGTGTGATGCATATCATATAATCATGCCCACGCATACTTGAAGTGACAATGGAGTATCTAGGTGACATTAGGGTTTTGGTTGATTTGTGTCTTAAGGTGTTATTCTAGTATGAACTCTTTTATAGATCGATCTGAAAGAATAACTTTGAGGTGGTTTCGTACCCTACCATAATCTCTACGTTTGTACTCCGCTATTAGTGGCTTTGGAGTGATTCTTTGTTGCATGTTGAGGGATTGTTATATGATCTATCTATGTTATTATTGTTGAGAAGACTTGCACTAGTGAAAGTATGAACCCTAGGCCTTGTTTCCTATCATTGCAATACCGTTTGTGCTCACTTTTATCATTAGTTACCTTGCTGTTTTTATATTTTCAGATTACAAAAACCTTTATCTACTATGTATTGTGCACTTGTATCACCATCTCTTCACCGAACTAGTGCACCTATACAATTTACCATTGTATCGGGTGTGTTGGGGCACAAGAGACTCTTTGTTATTTGGTTGCAGGGTTGCTGGAGAGAGACCATGTTCATCCTACGCCTCCTACGGATTGATAAACATTAGGTCATCCACTTGAGGGAAATTTGCTACTGTCCTACAAACCTGTGCACTTGCAGGCCCAACAACGTCTACAAGAAGAAGGTTGTGTAGTAGACATCATGGGTGAACAAATTACTGTCGAGCAATTGATATAAAAGCGCATAGTTATGAGATTATCTAGGCATGATCATGTATATAGGCATCACGTCCATAAAAAGTAGACCGACTCCTGCCTGCATCTACTACTATTACTCCACACATTGACCGACTCATGCCTGCATCTAGAGTATTAAGTTCATAAGAACAGAGTAACGCATTAAGCAAGATGACATGCTGTAGAGGGATAAACACATGCAATATGATATAAACCCCATCTTTTTATCCTCGATGGCAACAATACAATACATGTCTTGCAACCCTTTCTGTCACTGGGTAAGCACACCGCAAGATTGAATCCAAAGCTAAGCACTTCTCCCATGGCAACAAAGATCAATCTAGTAGGCCAAACCAAACTGATAATTCGAAGAGACTTGCAAAGATAACTCAATCATACATAAAAGAATTCAGAGAAGATTCAAATATTATTCATAGATAAACTTGATCATAAACCCACAATTTATTGGATCTCGACAAACACACCGCAAAAAGAGTTTACATCGAATAGATCTCCACAAGAGAGGGGGAGAACATTGTATTGAGATCCAAAAAGAGAGAACAAGCCATCTAGCTAATAACTATGGACCCGTAGTTCTGTGGTAAACTACTCACAACTCATCGAAGGGGCAAGGATGTTGATGTAGAAGCCCTCCGTGGTTGATTCCCCCCTCCGGCAGACTGCCGGCGAAGGCTCCAAGGTGGGATCTCGCGGATACAGAAGGTTACGGCGGTGGAAATTGTGTTTCGTGGTGCTCCTGGATGTTTTCGGGGTACGTAGGTATATATAGGAAGAAGAAGTATGTTAGTGGCCGCCCGAGGGGCCCACGAGACAGGGGGGGCGCGCCCTACAGGGGGGCGGCCCCCTATCTCGTGGGGCCCTCGGGAGCTTCTTGACTTGCACTCCAAGCTCTCCGGATCACGTTCGTTCCAAAAATCACGCTCCCAAAGGTTTCATTCCGTTTGGACTCCGTTTGATATTCCTTTTCTTCGAAATACTGAAATAGGCAAAAAACAGCAATATGGGTTGGGCCTCCGGTTAGTAGGTTAGTCCCAAAAATGATATATATGTGTAAAATAAAGCCCATAAACATCCAAAAGGGGCAATATAATAGCATGGAACAATAAAAAATTATAGATACGTTGGAGACGTATCAAGCATCCCCAAGCTTAATTCCTGCTCGTCCTCGAGTAGGTAAATGATAAAAAAGAAAATTTTGATGTGGAATGCTACCTAGCATATTTCATAATGTAATTTTCTTTATTGTGGCATGAATGTTCAGTTCCAAATGAGTACAAAATAAAAGTTTATATTGACATAAGAAATAGTAATACCTCAAGCATACTAATCAAAGTAATCATGTCTTCTCAAAATAACATGGCTAAAGAAAGTTATCCCTACAAAATCATATAGTCTGGCTGTTGATCTATCTTCATCAGACAAAGTATTTAATCATGCACAACCCCGATGACAAGTCAAGCAATTGTTTCATACTTCAATAATCTCAAACCTTTTCAACTTTCACGCAATACATGAGCGTGAGCCATGGACATAGCACTATATGTGGAATAGAATGGTGGTTGTGGAGAAGACAAAAAAGGAGAAGATAGTCTCACATCAACTAGGTGTATCAACGGGCTATGGAGATGCCCATTAATAGATATCAATGTGAGTGAGTAGGGATTGCCATGCAACGGATGCACTAGAGCTATAAATATATGAAAGCTCAACAAAAGAAACTAAGTGGGGTGCATCCAACTTGCTTGCTCATCATTGGGACACTTTTGAGGAAGCCCATCATTGGAATATACAAGCCAAGTTCTATAATGAAAAATTCGCACTAGTATATGAAAGTGACAACATATGAGACTCTCTAACATGAAGATCATGGTGCTATTTTGAAGCACAAGTGTGGAAAAGGAGATATTAGCATTGTCCCTTCTCTCTTTTTCTCTCATTTTATTTTTTTCTTTCTTCTTTCTTTTTTTCTTTTCTTTCGCCTTTTTTTCTTTTTGGCCTTTCTCTTTTTTCTTTTTTTTCTTTTTGTAAAGTCCGAAGTCTCATCCCGACTTGGGGGGGGGGGGAATCATAGTCTTCATCATCCTTTCCTCACTAGGACAATGCTCTAATAATGAAGATCATCACACTTTTATGGATTTACAACTCAAAGCTAGAACAAGATATGACTCTATATGAATGCCTCTGGCGGTGTACCGGGATATGCAATGAATCAAGAGAGACATGTATGAAAATTATGAAGGTGGCCTTGCCACAAATACAATGTCAACTACATGATCATGCAAAGAGCAATATGACAAAAGTAATGCGTGTCATATGAACGGAACGGTGGAAAGTTGCATGGCAATATATCTCGGAATGGCTATGGAAATGCCATAATAGGTAGGTATGGTGGCTGTTTTGAGGAAGGAGTATGGTGGGTATATGGTACCGGCGAAAGTTGCGTGGTACAAGAGAGGCTAGCAATGGTGGAAGGGTGAAAGGGTGCGTATAATCCATGGACTCAACATTAATCAAAAGAACTCATATACTTGTTGCAAAAATTTAGAAGTCATCAAAAACCAAATCACTACGTGCATGCTCCTAGGGGGATAGATTGGTAGGAAAAGACCATCGCTCGTCCCCGACCACCACTCATAAGGAAGACAATCAATAAATAAAATTGTGCTCCAACTTCATCACAAAGCGGTTCACCATACGTGCATGCTACGGGAATCACAAACTTCAACACAAGCATTCTTTAAATTCATAATCACCCAACTAGCATGACTTTAATATCACTACCTCCATATCTCAAAACAATTATCAAGTATCAAGTTGATCATAGCATCCAATTCACTTTCTATGATAGTTTTTATTATACCCAACTTGTATGCTCATCATTCTAGGACCAACTTTAAAACCATAGCAAATACCATGCTGTTCTAAAAGACTCTCAAAATGATATAAGTGAAGCATGAGAGACTAGCAATTTCTTCGAAATTAAGACACCACCGTGCTCTAAAAGATATAAGTGAAGCACTAGAGCAAAAACTATCAAGCTCAAAAGATATAAGTGAAGCACATAGAGTATTCTAGCAAATTCTAATCAAATAGGCTTCTCCCAAAAGGTGTGTACAGCAAGGATGATTGTGGTAAACTAAAAAGCAAAGACTAATATAATACACGACGCTCCAAGCAAAACACATATCATGTGGCGAATAAAAATATAGCTCCAAGTAAAGTTACCATTGAACAAAGACGAAAGAGGGGATGCCTTCCCGGGGCATCCCCAAGCTTAGGCTTTTGGCTATTCTTGAATATCTTGGGGTGCCTTGGGAATCCCCAAGCAGGCTCTTGCCACCCTTTATTCCATAGTCCATAAAAGCTTTACCCAAAACTTGAAAACTTCACAACACAAAACTCAACAGGAAATCTTATAAGCTCCGTTAGTGAAAGAAAACAAACCACCACATAAGGTACTGCAATGAACTCATTATTTATTTAATTTGGTGTTAAACCTACTGTATTCCAACTTCCTTATGGTTTATAAACTAATTTACTAGCCATAGATGCATTGAAATAAGCAAACAACACACAAAAAACAGAATCTGTCAAAAACAGAATGGTCTGTAGCAATCTATAACTAACGCAAACTTCTGGAACTCTAAAAATCCTACCAAAATAGGAAGTCCTGCACAATTTGTTTATTGAACAGAAGCAAAAAGTATCAATGCAAAATCACGTTCCTGTGATTTAAAAAATTTATATTCATGCGCGCAAAGTTTCTGTTTTTCAGCAGAATCAAATCAACTATCATCGTAGGTTATCCTATAGGTTCTACTTGGCACAAACACTAATTAAAAGATAAAAACACATCTAAACAGAAGGTAGATGCAAGATTTATTACTAAACAGGAGCAAAAACAAAAAACATAAAGAAAATTGGGTTGCCTCCCAACTAGCGCTATCGTTTAACGCCCCTAGCTAGGCATAAAAGCAAGGATAGATCTAATGAGTGCCATCTTTGACACTAAATTCATAAGTAGCACGCATGATAGATTCATAAGGTAATTTGACTTTCTTTCTTGGAAAGTGCTCCATGCCTTTCTTTAATGGAAATTGGAATCTAATATTCCCTTCCTTCATATCAATAATCGCACCAATCGTTCTAAGGAAAGGTCTACCAAGAGTAATAGGGCAAGAAAGATTGCAATCTATATCAAGAACGATAAAATCTACGGGCATCAAATTTCTATTTGCAACAATAAGAACATCATTGATCCTTCCCATAGGCTTTTTAATGGTGGAATCCACAAGGTGCAAATTTAAAGAGCAATCATCAAGATCATGGAAACCTAGAATATCACATAAAGTTTTCGGAATCATGGAAACACTAGCACCCAAATCACACAAAGCAAAACACTCATAATATTTAATTCTAATCTTTATAGTAGGTTCCCACTCATCATTAAGTTTTATAGGTATAGAGACTTCCAAATTAAGTTTTTCATCATAAGATTGCATCAAGGCATCAACAATATGTTTGGTAAAAGCTTTGTTTTGACTATAAGCATGAGGAGAATTAACAACGGATTGCAACAAGGAAATAAAACCTTTTAAAGAGCAATTATCATAATCAAATTCCTTGAAATCCGAGATAGTAGGTTCAATATTATTAGAAGTTGAGGATTCTCCAATCTCACTTTTACCAAACTTAGCATCAAGATATAAAGACTCCGAATTCTTGGGACGCCTTCTAGGCAAAGTTGGTTCATCATCAGTCCCATAATCATCAAAATTCATATTGCAAAACATAGATCTAATCGGAGACACATCAATAACTTTAAGATCCTCATCATTATTTTCATGGAAACTAGAAGAACACGCTTTTATAAAGCTTTCTTTTTAGCATGCAATCTAGCGGTTCTTTCCTTACACTCATCAATGGAAATTCTCATTACTTTGAGAGACTCATTGATATCATGCTTAGGAGGGGAAGATCTAATTTTAAGAGAATCAACGTCAAGCGAAAGTCTATCAATGTTCCTAGCCAAATCATCAACTTTGATCAATTTTTCTTGAAGCAAAGCATTAAAATTCTTTTGAGAAATCATAAATTCTTTCACAATATTCTCAAAATCAGAGGGCATCTTATTAAAATTACCATAAGAATTATTGTAGGAATTTCCATAATTATTAGAGGGATTACTAGGGAACGGTCTAGCATTAAAATTTCCTCTATAAGCATTGTTTCCAAAACTATTCCTACCAACAAAATTCACATCCATAGATTCATTATTATTCTCAATCAAGGAAGACAAAGGCATATCATTGGGATCAAGAGGAGTGTTTTTAGTAGCAAACATCTTCATAAGTTCATCCATCTTTCCACTCAAAACATTGATTTCTTCTATGGCATGCACTTTTTTACTAGAGGATCTTTTGGTATGCCATTGAGAATAATTAGCCATAATATTATCAAGCAATTTTGTAGCATCTCCTAACGTGATTTCCATAAACGTGCCTCCCGCGGCCGAATCTAAGAGATTTCTAGAAGCAAAGTTCAAACCGACATAAAAATTTTGTATGATCATCCATAAATTCAAACCATGAGTAGGGCAATTGCGAAGCATCAATTTCATTCTTTCCAAAGATTGGGCAACATGATCATGATCAAGTTGTTTAAAATTCATGATATCGTTCCTAAGAGTGATAATCTTAGCGGGAGGAAAATACTTAGAGATAAAAGCATCTTTGCACTTGTTCCAAGAATCAGTACTATTTTTAGGCAAAGACGAAAACCAAACTTTAGCACGATCTCTAAGTGAAAACAGAAATAACTTCAATTTGGCAATATTGTTATCTGTATCTTTCTTCTTTTGCATATCACACAAATCAACAAAATTGTTAAGATGAGAAGCGGCATCTTCACTAGGAAGGCTGGCGAATTGATCTTTCATAACAAGATTCAGCAAAGCGGTATTGATTTCACAAGACTCAACATCATTGAGAGGAGCAATCGTTGTACTAAGGAAATCATTATTATTGGTATTCAAGAAATCACACAATTTGGTATTATCTTGCGCCATGGCAACAAGTAATCCAACACACAAGCAAACAGAAAAACGGCAGGCGAAAAAAGAGAGAGGAGGAGATTGGGAAAGAGAGGCAAATAAAATGGCAAGGGTGAAGTGGGGGGAGAGGAAAACGAGAGGCAAATGGCAAATAATATAAATGTGAGATGGGTTTGTGATGGGTACTTGGTATGTCTTGACTTGAGCGAAGACCTCCCCGGCAACGGCGCCAGAAATCCTTCTTGCTACGTCTTGAGCTTGTGTTGGTTTTCCTCGAAGAGGAGAGGATGATGCAACAAGTGTAGCGTAAGTATTTCCCTCAGTTTTGAGAACCAAGGTATCAATCCAGTAGGAGGCTCCTCAAAAGTCCCACGCACCTACACAAACAAACTAAGAACTCGCAACCAACGCAATAAAGGGGTTGTCAATTCCTTCACGGCCACTTGCGAAAGTGAGATCTAATAAAGATAGTATGATAAGATAAATATATTTTTGGTATTTTATAATATAGATGCAAAAAGTAAAGATGCAAATAAAAGTAGATTGAAAGCAAATATGATAAGAGATAGACCCGGCGGCCATATGTTTCACTAAAGGCTTCTCTCAAGATAGCATAAGTATTACAGTGGGTGACCAAATTACTGTCGAGCAATTGATAGAAAAGCGCATAGTTATGAGATTATCTAGGCATGATCATGTATATAGGCATCACGTACATAACAAGTAAACCGATTCCTGCCTGCATCTACTACTATTACTCCACACATCGACCGACTCCTGCCTGCATCTAGAGTATTAAGTTCATAAGAATAGAGCAATGCATTAAGCAAGATGACATGATGTAGAGGGATAAACTCATGCAATATGATATAAACCCCATCTTGTTATCCTCGATGGCAACAATACAATACGTGCCTTGCAACCCTTTTTGTCACTGGGTAAGGACACCACAAGATTGAACCCAAAGCTAAGCACTTCTCCCATGGCAAGAAAGACCAATCTAGTAGGCCAAACCAAACTGATAATTCGAAGAGACTTGCAATCATACATAAAAGAATTCAGAGAAGATTCAAATATTATTCATAGATAAACTTAATCATAAACCCACAATTCATCGGATCTCGACAAACACACCGCAAAAAGAGTTTACATCGAATAGATCTCCACAAGAGAGGGGGAGAACATTGTATTGAGATCCAAAAAGAGAGAAGAAGCCATCTAGCTAATAACTATGGACCCGTAGGTCTGTGGTAAACTACTCACAACTCATCGGAGGGGCAAGGATGTTGATGTAGAGGCCCTTCATGGTTGATTACCCCTCCGGCAGAGTGCCAGTGAAGGCTCCAAGATGGGATCTCGCGGATATAGAAGGTTACGGCGGTGGAAATTGTGTTTCGTGGTGCCCCTGGATGTTTTCGGGGTACGTAGGTATATATAGGAGGAAGAAGCATGTCGGTGGCCGCCCGAGGGGCCCATGAGATAGGGGGCGCGCCCTACAGGGGGGCGTGGCCTCCTATCTTGTGGCTTCCTTGGAAGCTTCTTGACTTGCATTCCAAGCTCTCCGGATCACGTTCGTTCCAAAAATCACGCTCCCGAAGGTTTCATTCCGTTTGGACTCCGTTTGATATTCCTTTTCTTCGAAATACTGAAATAGGCAAAAAAACAGCAATATGGGCTGGGCCTCCGGTTAGTAGGTTAGTCCCAAAAATGATATAAATGTGTAAAATAAAGCCCATAAACATCCAAAAGGGGTAATATAATAGCATGGAACAATCAAAAATTATAGATACGTTGGAGACGTATCAGCCTCTATCCTTCGATTTGTGCATATTTGAAAAGTCAAAGTGCCCTTAAGAATTAAAGTGCTCATGTGGTTTGTCCACAAACAATGTTGGGGAACGTAGTAATTTCAAAAAAAATTCCTACGCACACACAAGATCATGGTGATGCATAGCAACGAGAGGGAGAGTGTATCTTCATACCCTTGAATATCACTAAGCGGAAGCGTTTATCAACGCGGTTGATGTAGTCGTACATCTTCACGATCCGGCCGATCCAAGTACCGAACGCACGGTACCTCGGAGTTCTGCACACGTTCAGCTCGATGACGTCCTCGCCTTCTCGCGCAAGACGGGCGAAGTAGTAGATGAGTTCCGGCAGCACGACGACGTGGTGACGGTGTTGGTGAAGAACAATCTCCGCAGGGCTTCACCTAAGCACTACGGAGACTATGACAGAGGATAAACTAGAGGGGACGGGGTTGCCGGCACACGGCTTGGTGTTTCTTGATGTGTCTTTGGTGCTAGCCCTGCCCCTCTATTTATATGTTGAGCCCTGGGGTCGAAACTTGGAGTAAAAGCCTCCTCAAAGTCGGTTTTGCCCGAAAGGCAAGAGTTCTACACGGACTCCAGGGCTAGACGCCAGGGTTCCCGGCGTCTACCCCCTAGACACCAGGGTTCTTGGCGTCTAGCCTCTGGTCTCCGCAAAACTTCCTTTTGTACTTTTCAAAAGCCTCGTGGGCTTTCCTCGTTGGCCCAAATAACGCGTTCTCGTACCCAAACATTTCGGGAAACATCCGGAACCCCTTCCGGTGAATTCCGGAACCCTTCCGGAGATCAAACACTTTTATCCCATACATCAAACTTTACCTCCGAACCATTCGGAGTTCCTCGTCATGTCCGTGATCTCATCCGGGACTCCGAACAACATTCAGTTACGAACATACATAACTCATATAATACTATATCATCAACGAACGTTTAAGCGTGCGGACCCTACAGGTTTGAGAACTATGTAGACATGACCGAGACATCTCTCTGGTCAATAACCAACAGCGGAACCTGGATGCCCATAATGGCTCCTACATATTCTACAAAGATCTTTATCTGTCAAACCAAATAACAACATACGTTGTTCCCTTTGTCATCGGTATGTTACTTGCCCGAGATTCGATCGTCGGTATCCCAATACCTAGTTCAATCTCGTTACCGTCAAGTCTCTTTACTTGCTATGTAATGCATCATTCCGTAACTAACTCATTACCTACATTGCTTGCAAGGCTTATAGTGATGTGCATTACCGAGAGGGCCCAGAGATACCTCTCCGACAATTGGAGTGACAAAACCTAATCTTGAAATACGCCAACTCAACATGTACCTTTGGAGACACCTGTAGAGCTCCTTTATAATCACCCAGTTACGTTGTGACATTTGGTAGCACACAAAGTGTTCCTCCGGTAAACGGGAGTTGCATAATCTCATAGTTGTAGGAACATGTATAAGTCATGAAGAAAGCAATAGCAACATACTAAACGATCAAGTGCTAAGCTAATGGAATGGGTCATGTCAATCACATCATTCTCCTAATGATGTGATCCCGTTAATAAAATGACAACTCATGTCTATGGTTAGGAAACTTAACCATCTTTGATTAACGAGCTAGTCAAGTAGAGGCATACTAGTGACACTATGTTTGTCCATGTATTCACACATGTATTATGTTTCCGGTAATACAATTCTAGCATGAATAATAAACATTTATCATGAAATAAGGAAATAAATAATAACTTTATTATTGCCTCTAGGGCATATTTCCTTCAGTCTCCCACTTGCACTAGAGTCAATAATCTAGTTCACATCGCCATGTGATTTAACACCAATATTCATATCTGTATATGATTAACACCCATAGTTCACATCGTCATGTGACCAACACCCAAAGGGTTTACTAGAGTCAATAATCTAGTTCACATCGCTATGTGATTAACACCCAAAGAATACTAAGGTGTGATCATGTTTTGCTCGTGAGAGAAGTTTAGTCAATGGGTCTGTCATATTCAGAGCCGTATGTATTTTGCAAAATATTCTATGTCTACAATGCTCTGTACGGAGCTACTCTAGCTAATTGCTCCCACTTTCAATATGTATCCAGATTGAGACTTAGAGTCATCTGGATCAGTGTCAAAACTTACATCGATGCAACCTTTTACGACGAACCTCTTGTCACCTCCATAATCGAGAAACATATCCTTATTCCACTAAGGATAATTTTGACCAATGTTCAGTGATCTACTCCTAGATCACTATTGTACTCCCTTGACAAACCAGGGTAGAGTATACAATAGGTCTGGTCCATAGCATAGCATACTTTTATAGAACCTATGACTGATGTATAGGGAATGACTTTCATTCTCTTTCTATTTCTGCCGTGGTCAGGATTTGAGTCTTTACTTAATTTCACACCTTTGCAACACAGGCAAGAACTCTTTCTTTGACTGTTCCATTTTGAACTACTTCAAAATCTTATCAAGGTATGTACTCATTGAAAATCTTATCAAGCATCTTGATCTATCTCAATAGATCTTGATGTTCAATATGTAAGTAGCTTTACCGAGGTCTTTCTTTTAAAGAACTCCTTTCAAACATTACTTTATGCTTTCCACAAAAATTCTACATCATTTCTGATCAACAATATGTCACTCACATATATTTATCAGAAAGGTTGTAGTGCTCCCACTCACTTTATTGTAAATACAGGCTTCACTTCAAGTTCATATAAAACTATATGCTTTGATCAACTTATCAAAGCGAATATTCCAACTCCGAGATGCTTGCACCAGTCCATACATGGATCGCTGGAGCTTGCACATTTTGTTAGCACCTTTAGGATTGACAAAACCTTCTGGTTGCATCATATACAACTCATCTTTAAGAAAACCATTAAGGAATGCAGTTTTGACATCCATTTGCCAAATTTCATATAATGTGGCAATCGCTAACATGATTCAGATAGACTTAAGAATCGCTACAGTTGAGAAAATCCCATTGTAGTCAACACCTTGAACTTGTCGAAAACCTTTTTGTGACAAGTCGAGCTTTGTAGATAGTAACACTACTATCAACGTCCGTCTTCCTCTTGAAGATCCATTTATTTTCTATGGCTTGCCGATCATCGGGCAACTCCACCAAAGTCCACACTTTGTTCTCATACATGGATCCATCTCAGATTTCATGGCCTCAAGCCATTTCGCGGAATCTGGGCTCATCATCGCTTCCTCATAGTTCGTAGGTTTATCATGGTCTAGTAACATGACTTCTAGAATAAAATTACCGTACCTCTCTGGTGCGGATCTCACTCTGGTTGACCTACGAGATTTGGTAGTAACTTGATCTGAAGTTTCATGATCAATATCAATAGCTTCCTCACTAATTGGTGTAGGTGTCACAGAAACAGATTTCTGTGATGAACTACTTTCCAATACGGGAGCATACAGTTACCTCATCAAGTTCTACTTTCCTCCCACTCACTTCTTTCGTGAGAAACTCCTTCTCTAGAAAGGATCCATTCTTAGCAACGAATATCTTGCCTTCGGATCTGTGATAGAAGGTGTACCCAATAGTTTCCTTTGGGTATTCTAGAAGACGCACTTCTCCGATTTGGGTTCGAGCTTATCAGGTTGAAACTTTTTCATATAAGCATCGCAACCCCAAACTTTAAGAAACGACAACTTTGGTTTCTAGGCAAACCACAGTTCATAAGGCGTCGTCTCAACGGATTTTGATGGTGCCCTATTTAAAGTGAATGCAGCTGTCTCTAATGTATAACCCCAAAATGATAGTGGAAAATCGGTAAGATACATCATAGATTACATCATATCCAATAAAGTGCGGTTATGACGTTCGGACACACCATTACGCCATGGTGTTCCAAGTGGCGTGAGCTATGAAACTATTCCAGATTGTTTTAAATGAAGGCCAAACTCGTAACTCAAATATTCTCCTCTACGATCAGATTGTAGAAACTTTATTTTCTTGTTACGATGATTCTCCACTTCACTCTGAAATTCTTTGAACTTTTCAAATGTTTCAGACTTGTGTTTCATTAAGTAGATATACCCATATATGCTCAAATCATCTGTGAAGGTCAGAAAATAACGATACTTGCCATGAGCATCAACACTCATTGGATCGCATACATCGGTATGTATTATTTCCAATAAGTCAGTAGCTCGTTCCATTGTTCCGGAGAACGGAACTTTTAGTCATCTTGCCCAAAAGGCACGGTTCGCAAGCATCAAATGATTCATAGCCAAGTGATTCCGAAAATTCATCTTTATGGAGTTTCTTCATGCGCTTTACACCGATATGACCCAAACGGCAGTGCCACAAATAAGTTGCACTATCATTATCAACTTTGCATCTTTTGGCATTAATATTATGAATATGTGTATCACTACGATCGAGATCCAACAAACTATTTTTATTGGGTGTATGACCATTGAAGGTTTTATTCATGTAAACAGAACAACAATTATTCTCTCACTTTAAATGAATAACCGTTTTGCAATAAAGACGATCAAATCATATTCTTGCTCAACGCAAACGCCAAATAACATTTATTTAGGTTTAACACTAATCCCGAAAGTATAGGGAGTGTGTGATGATGATCATATCAATCTTGGAACTACTTCCAATACTCATCGTCACTTCACCCTCAACTAGTCTCTGTTTATTCTGTAACTCCTGTTTCGAGTTACTAATCTTAGCAACCGAACAAGTATCAAATACTCAGGGGCTACTATAAACACTAGTAAGGCACACATCAATAACATGTATATCAAATATACCCTTGTTCACTTTGCCATCCTTCTTATCCACCAAATATTCAGGGCATTTCCGCTTCCAGTGACCATTTCCTTTGCAGTGTAGGCACTCAGTTTCAGGCTTTGGTCCAGCTTTGGGCTTCTTCGTGGGAGTGAAAACTTGCTTGTCATTCTACTTGAAGTTCCCTTTCTTTCCCTTTGCCCTTTTCTTGAAACTAGTGGTCTTGTCAGTCATCAACACTTGATGCTCTTTTCTTGATTTCTACCTTCGTCGATTTCAACATTACGAAGAGCTAGGGAATCATTTTCGTCATCCCTTGCATACTATAGTTCATCACAAAGTTCTAGTAATTTGGTGATGGTGACTAGAGAACTCTGTCAATCACTATCTTATCTGGAAGATTAACTATCAGTTGATTCAAGTGATTGTAGTACCCAGACAATCTGAGCACATGCTCACTAGTTGAGCATTTCTCCTCCATCTTTTAGCTACAGAACTTGTTGGAGACTTCATATCTCTCAACTCGGGTATTTGCTTGAAATATTAACTTCAACTCTTGGAACATCTCATATGGTCCATGACGTTCAAAACGTCTTTGAAGTCCCGATTCTAAGCCGTTAAGCATGGTGCACTAAACTATCAAGTAGTCATCATATTGAGCTAGCCAAACGTTCATAATGTCTGCATCTGCTCCTGCAATAGGTCTGTCACCTAGCGGTGCATCAAGAACATAATTCTTCTGTGCAGCAATGAGGATAAACCTCAGATCACGGATCTAATCCGCATCATTGCTACTAATATTTCTCAACATAGTTTTTCTCTAGGAACATATCAAAAATAAACATAGGGAAGCAACAACGCGAGCTATTGATCTACAACATAATTTGGAAAATACTATCAGGACTAAGTTCATGATAAATTAAAGTTCAATTATTCATATTACTTAAGAACTCCCACTTAGACAGACATCTCTCTAGTCATCTAAGTGATCACGTGATCCAAATCAACTAAACCATGTCCGATCATCATGTGAGATGGAGTAGTTTTCAATGGTGAACATCACTATGTTGATCATATCTACTATATGATTCACGTTTGACCTTTTGGTCTCCGTGTTCCAAGGCCATATCTGTATATGCTAGGCTCGTCAAGTTTAACCTGAGTATTCCGCATGTGCAACTGTTTTGCACCCGTTGTATTCGAACGTAGAGCCTATCACACCCGATCGTCATGTGGTGTCTCAGCATGAAGAACTTTCGCAACGGTGCATACTCAGGGAGAACACTTCTTGATAATTAGTGAGAGATCATCTTATAATCTTACTATCAATCAAAGCAAAATAAGATGCATAAAGGATAAACATCACATGCAATCAATATAAGTGATATGATATGGCCATCATCATCTTGTGCTTGTGATCTCCATCTCCGAATCATCATCGTGATCACCATCGTCACCGGCGCGACACCTTGATCTCCATCATAGCATTGATAACCCACAAGTATAGGGGATCGCAACAGTTTTCGAGGGTAGAGTATTCAACCCAAATTTATTGATTCGACACAAGGGGAGCCAAAGAATATTCTCAAGTATTAGCAGCTGAGTTGTCAATTCAACCACACCTGGAAACTTAGTATCTGCAACAAAGTGTTTAGTAGCAAAGTAATATGATAGTGGTGGTAACAGTAACAAAAGTAAAGACAACAAAAGTAATGTTTTTGGTATTTTGTAGTGATTGTAACAGTAGCAACAGAAAAGTAAATAAGCGAGAACCAGTATATGGAAAACTCGTAGGCACCGGATTAGTGATGGATAATTATGCCGGATGCGGTTCGTCATGTAACGGTCATAACATAGGGTGACACAGAACTAGCTCCAATTCATCAATGTAATGTAGGCATGTATTCCGTATATAGTCATACGTGCTTATGGAAAAGAACTTGCATGACATCTTTTGTCCTACCCTCCCGTGGCAGTGGGGTCCTATTGGAAACTAAGAGATATTAAGGCCTCCTTTTAATAGAGAACCGGAACAAAGCATTAACACATAGTGAATACATGAACTCCTCAAACTATGGTCATCACCGGGAGTGGTCCCGATTATTGTCACTTCGGGGTTGCTGGATCATAACACATAGTAGGTGACTATAGACTTGCAAGATAGGATCAAGAACTCACATATATTCATGAAAACATAATAGGTTCAGATCTGAAATCCTGGCACTCGGGCCCTAGTGACAAGCATTAAGCATAGCAAAGTCATAGCAACATCAATCTCAGAACATAGTGGATACTAGGGATCAAACCCTAACAAAACTAACTCGATTACATGATAAATCTCATCCAACCCATCACCGTCCAGCAAGCCTACGATGGAATTACTCACGCACGGTGGTGAGCATCATCAAAATTGGTGATGGAGGATGGTTGATGATGACGATGATGACGAATCCCCCTCTAGGGAGCCCCGAACGGACTCCAGATCAGCCCTCCTGAGAGAGATTAGGGCTTGGCGGCGGCTCCGTATCGTAAAACGCGATTATTTCTTCTCTCTGATTTTTTTCTCCCCGAAAGCCAATATATGGAGTTGGAGTTGGCGTCGGAGGGCCACCAGGGGGCCCACGAGGTAGGTGGGCGCGCCCAAGAGGGGGGACGCGCCCCCCCACCCTCGTGAACAGGGTGTGGGCCCCCTGGTCTTCATCTTTGGCGAGGATTTTTTATTGTTTTTTCTAAGATGTTCCGTGGAGTTTCAGGTCTTTCTGAGAACTTATATTTTCTGCACAAAAAACAACATCATGGCAATTCAGCTGAAAACAGCGTCAGTCCGGGTTAGTTCCATTCAAATCATACAAGTTAGATTCCAAAACAAGGGCAAAAGTGTTTGGAAAAATAGATACGACGGAGACGTATCAAGCATCATTGTCGTTTCACCATCTATTGCTTCTACGACTATCGCTACCGCTAAGTGATAAAGTAAAGCAATTACAGGGCGCTTGTGATATGTCTCCAATGTATCTATAATTGTTTATTGTTCCATGCTATTATATTACCCCTTTTGGATGTTTATGGGCTTTATTTTACACATTTATATCATTTTTGGGACTAACCTACTAACCGGAGGCCCAGCCCATATTGCTGTTTTTTTTGCCTATTTCAGTATTTCGAAGAAAAGGAATATCAAACGGAGTCCAAACGGAATGAAACCTTTGGGAGTGTGATTTTTGGAACGAACGTGATCCGGAGAGCTTGGAGTGCAAGTCAAGAAGCTTCTGAGGAAGCCACGAGATAGGAGGCCGCCCCCCCCTGTAGGGCGCGCCCCCTGTCTTGTGGGCCCCTCGGGCAGCCACCGACGTACTTCTTCCTCCTATATATACCTGCGTACCCCGAAAACATCCAGGGGCACCACAAAACACAATTTCCACCATCATAACTTCTGTATCCGCGAGATCCCATCTTGGAGCCTTCACCGACACTCTGCCGGAGGGGGAATCAACCACGGAGGGCCTCTACATCAACATCCTTGCCCCTCCGATGAGTTGTGAGTAGTTTACCACAGACCTACGGGTCCATAGTTATTAGCTAGATGGCTTCTTCTCTCTTTTTGGATCTCAATACAATGTTCTCCCCCTCTCTTGTGGAGATCTATTCGATGTAAACTCTTTTTGTGGTGTGTTTGTCGAGATCCGATGAATTGTGGGTTTATGATCAAGTTTATCTATGAATAATATTTGAATCTTCTCTGAATTCTTTTATGTATGATTGAGTTATCTTTGCAAGTCTCTTCGAATTATCAGTTTGGTTTGGCCTACTAGATTGGTCTTTCTTGCCATGGGAGAAGTGCTTAGCTTTGGGTTCAATCTTGCGGTGTCCTTACCCAGTGACAAAAAGGGTTGCAAGGCACGTATTGTATTGTTGCCATCGAGGATAACAAGATGGGGTTTATATCATATTGCATGAGTTTATCCCTCTACATCATGTTATCTTGCTTAATGCGTTGCTCTGTTCTTATGAACTTAATACTCTAGATGCAGGCAGGAGTCGGTCGATGTGTGGAGTAATAGTAGTAGATGCAGGCAGGAGTCGGTCGACTTGTTATGGACATGATGCCTGTCATGGAATTGTCGAGTCAGATGTCCTCGTGAAAGGACTTAGTTGTGGAGTCATCGCAACTAGGAAGCTTGAAGAGGTTAAATCGGGACAAAGGACACGAGAGGTTTTATACTAGTTCGGCCCCTTACGGTGAAGGTAAGGCCTACGTCTAGTTGGGTTTGGTATTGATGTTTCGATGACCAGGAAGAAAAATACGCTATGCCCGGCTCTCGATGAGTTGTTTCTTGCCATAAGCCGCTAGCAGGTCGTCCCCTTATATACACGGGTTGACGCCCTATGGCTTACAGAGTCCCGGCCGGCTTATAACAGTGTCCGGCTCGGTGACTAGTTAAATCTACCTTATGATACAAGTCATGCCATTACGGCGGTTTACTACAACGGGCCTTAAGTTGCCTGTGGGCCTTAAGCCCTTTATTGAACCGCCATCTTCACGCATGGTCTTGGGCTTCTTTCTGGTGAGTCTTCTTTGCATAACCCGGCCCCTCCTGGGCAGCTTACACAAATAGTTATATCCCCAACATTAGGCCCTAGATTGATTTGAACCTGTTTGTGTCAATCTTTAAAATACCTTAAAGAATAAATCTTCAGTCTTCTGATTGTGCCAAAGGTTTTCTTTAACCCGCCATGATATCATCTCTTGGATCCGTGTTAACCCGCCATGACGTCATCCTTTCTTAAATTCTTTTTCTATTCCACCGTATCCTCCAACGGATCTCTGCTTTTATTAATTGTTCCGAAAATTGAGGCGTCGGGGCCTCTGGATAATAACTCTTATCTCCTCGTTTCCCACGCCGTCTCAGTTACCCTCTCCTTATAAATAGGTGTGACCTAGGTCTTCCATTCTTCCCTTTTTCAGTCGTCTTCTTCCTCCTGCCTCCTCTCGAGCTCCGCCACCGCCGCTGTCGAGCTTCCTGTCTTCACCGTCCTAGGCCGCTGCATCGACCTGGTTAGACCAGAGAAACGCGACGCACTTCCGCAGCCCATCCAGATCTGTAAGTCCCCTTCCCTTCCTTTCTTAGATCCACATTAGAGCTTCCTCGAGTTCGTCGGAGTTCATCACCATTAGAGCCAAACTCTTGTTAGTTTTCCTTCTTAGACGCCTCTTCTGATCTGAGAATGATATACAATGGCCGCAGTAGTTGTTTTCGCACTTGTTTTGGATAGAACACCAATCCCTTTCTCTGCATAAGAGCCTCATTCGAGCCTATGAACACATCTGCATCAGCTTTAGGTCTAGAAAATTTTCTTGTCAGAACTGCCTTCTGATCTAATATAATAGTAGCAGATTATGAAACCTGTTTGTATCACCCGGAAAACTGCTTCTGTCAAATACACTTAAACTCAACTGTCTATGTAGCTGGTTTAAATAGATAACACTGATCTGTTAACCTTACTTGCCTTCTCATGACCTTAAGAAGTTTGAACTGCTTTTGATACATGTGGCGGCTTAGATACTGTTGCACAATTATCCTTGTATCATTAGGCCCCTCATTAAGCCGCCACCTTGAATAATTAGGATATTTCTCCTGGGTTAAAATTGAACCGGATCTTCTTATTTTGTAATAGGCCAACTGTTGTCATGGCACCTAAGGCGGCCAAGGCCCCTGTAACCTGCAATTGGGTCCCATCCATAGTTACTAAGAGTAAACTTGCTGAGTTCGTGAAGTTTGGCCACCTGCCAAAAAAGGAGGTCATGTCTTATCTTGCCCCTGACCCGTCTGAAGAGAGGCCTCAACCCAAAGAAGGGGAGGTGATAGTATTCACGGATCACATGAACCGCTGATTTTCCCCTCCCGACTCAAAATTCTTCAGGGAAGTTTTGAATTTCTTTGATCTTAAACCTCAAGACATTGGACCCAATTCCATGTCAAACCTTTGCAATTTCCAAGTCTTATGCGAGGTGTACCTGGGAGAGGAGCCAAGTTTGCTTTTGTTCAAAGAACTTTTTTACTTGAACCGGCAGAATGAACATGCCAACGGGCCTAGTCTTGAGCTTGGCGGCATCTCGATCCAGCGGCGGAGAGACTGCCTCTTTCCTTATGCTAAACTATCGAGCCACCCAAAAGATTGGAACCAGACGTGGTTCTACTGTCAAGACACTTCTCCGACTGATGAGAAGCCTCTGCCCGGTTTTCGCGCCCTGCGTTCCAACCATCAGCTGGCGGATAAACTGACCGCTGTTGAACGTCTGCCTCTTAATCCCACCATCAAGAAGATTAAAGCTCTTCTGGGAAACGGTTTAAATGGCATCGATCTGGTCCGAGTCTGGGTCACTTGGCGAATACTTCCATTAAGTCGCTGCTCCGGCTTAATGTGTACTTACACAGGCGAAAAGGACGATCCAATGCGTCATAGTCCTGACGACTTACCAGATGATGTGGTAGATGCTACAACCCAGTCACTGCTGAAGGAGGGCACTGTAATTAGCAATGCCTTCAGCTTACTTCCCTTCTGCAAGAAGAACCCGGCCCTTGTAGTGAGTTACCAATCTTAATAAATACTCTTTAACATGTTATACCTTCTTTGTACTTATAATTCCTTATCTTTTTCCACAGGCCGGTGATAATTTCTGGAAGGTCAAGTATGACCACGAGGCTGCCAAACAAGCCAGGGCAGCCAACAAAAACCAAAGGAAGGCCGCCAAGACGGGCACCTCAAAGAAGAAACCCAGCGCCTCTGACTTATTAAAATTGGATGATAGTTCTTCGGATGATGAAGAGGTAATCCTTTAACTTTCTTAACTCCCTTGTCGTTATTTTACTGACATTCTATCCTTTCAGGAGGATACAGGGAACAATCAAGCAGTTGAAGAAGGGGTAACTATAATCTCCTCCGACTCAGAGCCTTTGCCAAAAAAAAAATCCGAAGGCTGACCCGGAAAGTAAGATTTTCACATCCTCTAGCTTATCAAGATCCTCAATTTCTTTTGAAGCAACAACAGCTTGAGAACCGGAGGCAGACTCGGGCTAATCAAGACGCAGAACTCTCCTCCGGCTTACCCGATGTAACTAGGAAGCGTTGAACCGAGGTTATCTCCGATTTACATTATGTTTTACCTTTGGCGGGTTTGATTCGCCAACCTCTCAATTCATCTGACTCCAATTATCAGGATACCTCTCCTTCTTCTGACGAGTCTATGCAATCAAACATGCCGGCTTTCAAAACGGCTCCCGGGTATTGTAACCTTTCTTACTTTAAGTTTTACCGTACTTATGCTTTAATACTCATCCTTCTACCTTTATTGACAGTCTGCAAGTGAAGCCCAGCAAGAGGGCAAGGAAAAATAAGCTGTCCCAAGACCCGGTTGTCACTGAACCAACGCTTGACTTGTCCGCTCCTGATAGCTCCACCCATCAACCGCCGCCTGAACCGGCCTCTGATATTCCGGTGCCAACCTCTGATCCGCCTGCCGAAGATGTTATCCACACCTCTGATAACTCGGAAGCTCCTAGCCCAGCCAAGACGACTGACCCAGAAGTTGAATTTCTGAAAAGTCAATTTGTTGAACCGGGGCGGCCTACTGTTCTTGCCCATTGCACTGCCAAGGAAGAATTTGCCCAACGTTGAAAAGCCAAGCAGGACATCACTGACTATACTCACTTAAGCATTGGTGATATAGTCTAGGGATATCTGAATCAAGTGCATAATAGTCGTGACCTGGAAATTGACATGGTGTAACAAATACAGCACAAATCTGAGGTATAACTTATGCTATTTTCCTGAATCTTACTTACTGTACCAGCCCCCAAGTCTATTGCTTATGAATACATATGCTGTAGACTTAGAAATCAGCTTACTATTTGTTTGTCCGGTTTAAAGAGAATATATTTAACCCGGTGATAGCATGATACTTTGAACTTGTGTTACACATTAGCCCCCAAGTGTCAAGTATCTTTACTTGTAAAGTGCTTGAGACTTAATATGTATGACTCGGTAGGGTAGGTTAAAAATTCCTTAAGCATACATTAGCCCCCAAGTGCCAAATATCTTGACTTGTAAAATGTTTGGGACTTGAATGTTACCTTACCATGATTCTTACCATAACATGGTATCAATATAGGCCATCATAAGTCAATTTGAGTTGGAGCTTGCTGACCTGAAGAGCCAGCTGAATACTCAAGAGCTTGAAACTCAGAAAGCCAACTCCAAGTTTGATTCAGCGTCTCTGAACAAGAGAAGTTGAAGCAAAATTTTGAGTCAGAGAAGAAAATCTGGGCTGATGAGAAAACTTCACTGGTGACTCGGGCCGAGACAGCAGAAACAGCTCTTGCAGAGGCAACAACTGAGTTATCTGACTTGAAACGGCAGATATCCCAAATGGTCTCAGACATCTTTGGTAAGCTATTGTGCAAAACTTCAAGCATTGTAATCTTCCAATGACTATTGTAATAGTTACCTCCAGCTCATTGTTATGCTTGTGAACATACAGGCCCCATGAGTACCAACCTGAAGCAAAACATGCTGATCAAGCTTAAGGTGGTTTACACCTTAGTGGAACAGCTGTACTCCGAGTCACAATGTGCCTTGGCCGTTGTGGCCTTATCAAATACCACTCCCCACCTCCTACAAGATGTGCTGAAGCATCTCGCAGTGCTGCCTCAACGAATTCAGGATTTAAGGTGGGCATCTTCAAGAGCCAGAGCCGTGGCCGCATTAAGCCGGGCAAAGGCATGGATGCCAGAGCTTGACTTGGCTGACCTCTCTCTTGGATATCCAAGCCTGAAGGAGGACAGTACTGCATTTGATGATCAAGATTTCACCGCCTGTGTCAAAGTCGTACGCCCCTTGGCTACCCTTATTGGGAATGATACTGATCTTACTAAGTATTCGCCGGGCTATGATAGCGAGAACCGGAGAATTCCAAACATTCCATATGACCAAGTCAGCCTGATCCCTCCAACGCGTAAGCATACCTTTGCCCCTGAAGTGGACCCGGTCGGTTTAATAGATGATGAGGCTGAGTTTGAAGCCTTGAGTGGCATTGACTGGGCCTCGTCCACCTTCCAGGACAAAGCAACCGACGGAGAGGCGGAGAAGGATAACCCGGAGTCTTCAAGCCCGCCGAAGGAATGAACCGCCAGGCATTTTATAACTTTTGCAAAAACAATGCCTCACTTATTCAGACTCGGGGAGTGTTGTAATAGGATAGAAAAAAACCTCTCAATGTCTGTCATGCCTTCGTGCATGTTTATGGCGCTTAATACTTTCGTAAGCCGCCATTGTTAAATATTTCCAGCTTATGTTGATCATTTGTCTCCTTGATGTTAAATTTGCTTGCCCCATCCTGCAATCCCTTTGGTAATCTCACCTGCTTACTTGACCTTCACCATGCTCACCTAGCACTTAACAACTTGGGATAATTAATATTAAGCCGGAAGAATCAATAGCCATCTCACAGTGTTTTCAAAAAGGTCTCAAAATAGTCAAGTAATTATGCTTATGATATATAATAAACAATGTTCAAAGGCCTCTGAGTCGAATGCGATCAGTAAACCATTCCAAAGGGGTTAAGCTAAGATTCGGATACGATCATATAGCCCCCAGTGGCTTTGGCGATGCCGATCAAGTGGGTATCGACAGCTATGTTCTCTTTGGTTCGAATACGACCTATGTTTGAACAGGAAGCCCCCAAGTGAACATAAGAGTTGTTTAATGATGCTGATTCGAATATGATCCACGTCAGACCCAAAGGGGTTAAGCTATGATTCAAATATGATCAAGAAGCCCCCAAGTGGGTTTGGCAGTATGCCGATCAAGTGGGTATCGATAGCTATGTTCTCTTTGGTTCGAATACGACCTATGTTTGAACAGGAAGCCCCCAAGTGACCATGGCTAGATTCAGATATGATCATAAGCCAGTCCAAAGGGAAACCCGGATTCGGATGTGATCCGCTCCCTGCTGGTTGTCTCCACTACCTGATAAAGAAGACACATAGATTTTTGAGGGTAAAAAGGACGGAGGCCCTGCTTTATTTCTTTATATAATATATACATTGTCAAAAAATATATACATCTTGAAAGCCGGTGGCTTAAGTATAATAAGGCCGGAGATGAGCAATATTCCACGGCCGGCGGGTCTCCTCCTCCGACTTACGTGAGTCTTTGTGCTCTCGAACATCGATGAGATAGTATGACCCGTTGTGCAGATTCTTGCTGACCACAAAGGGCCCTTCCCAAGGCGGGGATAGCTTGTGCATATCAGACTGATCCTGGATGAGCCGGAGCACCAAGTCGCCTTCCTGAAAGGTTCTGCTCCTAACCCGGCGGCTATGATAGCAGCGCAGGTCTTGTTGATAAATCGCCGAGCGGGCTATTGCCAGGTCTTGCTCCTCATCTAATAAGTCAAGTGCATTTTGACGAGCTTCTTCGTTGTCAGCCTCAACGTAAGCCGCCACGCGGGGTGAATCATGCCGGATGTCACTTGGCAGGACCGCCTCTGCACCATACACCATAAAGAAAGGTGTGTAGCTTGTAGATCTGTTAGGCGTAGTGTTGATGCTCCATAACACAGAAGGTAATTCCTCCACCCAACAACCCGGAGTCCGCTGTAAGGGGACTAAGAGCCGGGGCTTGATACCTTTCAGGATCTCTTGATTAGCTCTTTCTGCTTGACCATTGGATTGAGGATGAGCAACAGCCGAAACATCAAGCCGGATATGTTCTCGTTGATAGAACTCTTCCATGGCACCCTTGGAGAGATTAGTACCATTATCAGTTATGATGCTATGTGGGAAACCAAAACGAAAGATCACCTTTTTCATGAATTGAACCGCCGTGGCTGCATCACACTTACTGACCGGCTCTGCCTCAACCCACTTTGTAAACTTATCCACTGCCACTAGGAGATGTGTCTTTTTATCCTTAGACCTCTTGAAAGGCCCAACCATGTCAAGCCCCCATACTGCAAACGGCCAAGTGATTGGGATCATCCTCAATTCTTGAGCTGGCACATGAGCTCGTCGTGAGAACTTTTGACAACCGTCACATTTGCTGACCAGATCTTCCGCATCAGCATGAGCCGTCAGCCAGTAGAAACCATGACGGAAAGCTTTTGTTACTAGAGATTTTGACCCGGCATGATGGCCACAACCCCCTTCATGGATCTCACGGAGTATTTCTTGGCCTTCCGTAGGAGACACACAACGTTGAAACGCCCCAGTGACACTTAGGTGATGTAACTCGCCGTTAACAATCATCATAGATTTGGAGCGCTTGACGATTTGTCTTGCCAAGGTCTCATCCTCAGGTAACTCACCCCGGGTCATATAAGCCAAATAGGGCACTGTCCAATCCAGGATAACATGAAGAGCCGCCACCAGCTGTGCCTCCAGGTCTGGCACCACTAGCTCTTCCTCGGTAGGCACCTTGATAGAAAGGTTATGCAAAATATCGAGAAAGGTGTTAGGCGGTACCGGTTTACGTTGAGATCCCAACCGGCTTAAAGCATCAGCCGCCTCATTCTTCCTTCAATCAATGTGCTCCACTTGATAACCCTTAAAGTAAGCAGCCACAGCATCTACTTCACGACGGTAAGCCGCCATAAGGGGGTCCTTAGAATCCCACTTGCCTGACACCTGTTGAGCCACGAGATCTAAGTCGCCCAAGCACCTTACCCAGCTTAAGTTCATCTCTTTAGCCATCCAGAGACCATGGAGTAAGGCCTTGTACTCAGCTGCATTGTTAGTACACGGAAACATAAGCCGGAGTGCATAACAAAAATTTTCACCTCGAGGGGAAGTTAAAACAACTCCCGCCCCCGAGCCTTCCAGCTGCCTGGAGCCATCAAAATGAATAGTCCAATATGTGTTATCCGGCTTCTCCTCGGGCGCTTGTAACTCTCTCCAATCATTGATAAAATCCACCAAAGCCTGAGACTTAATAGCAGTACGTGGCATGTACTTTAAATCATGAGGCCCAAGCTTGATGGCCCACTTGGCGACTCATCCTGTGGCCTCCCTATTTTGGATGATATCTCCCAAAGGGGCAGAACTTACCACAGTTATAGGATGACTTTCAAAGTATTGCTTCAACTTCCGGTTGGCCATAAACACTCTGTAAACGAGTTCTTGCCAATGTGGATACCTTTGTTTAGACTCAATGAGCACCTCACTGATGTAATAAACCGGTCATTGAACCAGACGCTCGTTGCCAACTTCCTTACGCTCCACCACGATGGCAACGCTGACGGCTCGTGAATTAGCAGCCACGTATAACAGCAATGGCTCTTTATCAATGGGAGCCGCAAGAATCGGCGGTTCAGACAATTGTCTCTTCAAATCTTCAAAGGCAGCATCAGCGGCCTCACTCCAGACAAAAGTGTCTGTTTTCTTCATCATCTGATATAGTGGTAGGGCCTTCTCACCTAACCGACTTATGAAGCGACTTAAAGCGGCAACACGACCCGCCAATCCCTGGACATCATTGATGCATGCCGGTTTAGCCAGAGAGGTAATTGCCTTGATCTTCTCCGGATTAGCTTCAATGCCTCTGTTTGATACCAGAAAACCCAAAAGCTTGCCTGCAGGTACACCAAATACACACTTGGCCAGGTTAAGCATCATTTTATAAACCCGAAGATTATCAAAGGTCTCTTTCAAATCGGATATTAAGGTTTCCTTTTCTCTGGACTTCACCATGATGTCATCTACATAAGCATGAACATTACGCCCGATTTGATCGTGTAGACAGTTCTGCACACATCGCTGATAAGTCGCTTGAGCACTCTTGATTCCAAATGGCATAGATACATAACAGAAGGCCCCAAACAGAGTGATGAAAGCCGTCTTCTCCTGGTCCTTAACTGCCATTTTGATCTGATGATAACCAGAGTAAGCATCCAAAAAACTCAAACGTTCACAACCCGTCGTAGCATCAATGATTTGATTAATACGGGGGAGAGCAAAGGGATCAGCCGGACAAGCCTTGTTTAAATCCATGTAGTCCACACACATCCACCAAGTATCGTTCTTCTTGAGGACAAGCACCGGGTTAGCCAACCACTCCAGGTGAAAAACTTCGATAATAAACCCGGCCACTAAGAGCCGGGCGACTTCCTCTCCAATAGCTTTCTGTCTCTCTTTGTTAAAACGCCGAAGAAACTGCCTGACCGGCTTATACTTCGGATCAATATTGATAGTGTGCTCAGTGAGTTCCCTCGGTACACCCGGCATGTCAGAAGGTTTCCATGCAAAGATGTCCCAGTTCTCACGGATGAACTCGATGAGCGCGCTTTCCTATTTGGGATCCAAATTGCTGTTGATGCTGGACTGCTTAGAAGGGTCACCCGGGGTAAAGTCAACAAGCTTTGTCTCGGCAGCCGATTTAAACTTCAATGTCGGGTCGTGCTCTGTAGTTGGTTTCTTCAGGGAGGTCATATCCGCTGGGTCAACATTATCTTGATAAAATTTGAGCTCTTCCGCCGCACAAGCCGACTCAGCATAAGCCGCGTCGCCTTCTTCACACTCCAACGCCACCTTCCGACTTCCATGCACAGTGATGGTGCCCTTGTGACCCGGCATCTTGAGCTGCAAATAAACATAACACGGCCAGGCCATGAACTTAGCATAAGCCGGCCGCCCGAACAGAGCATGATATGGGCTCCTGATTTTGACCACCTCAAACGTCAACTTCTCAGCTCTGGAGTCATATTCGTCTCCAAAGGCCACCTCCAGCTCAATCTTGCCAACTGGGTAAGCCGACTTACCAGGGACCACTCCATGGAAAACAGTGTTGGACGTCCTCAGATTTTTATCAGTTAACTCCATGCGTCGAAAGGTCTCATAATAGAGGATATTGATACTACTACCCCCATCCATGAGTACCTTAGTGAATTTATATCCACCAACCTGAGGTGCTACCACCAAGGCCAACTGACCCGGATTATCAACCCGTGGAGGGTGATCTTCTCTGCTCCATACAATGGGCTGTTCTGACCACCTCAAGTAACGGGGAACTACCGGCTCGACAGAATTCACGGCCCTCTTATGAACCTTCTGGTCACGTTTGCATAAGCTAGTGGTAAACACGTGGTACTGCCCACCATTCAACTGCTTCGGGTTGCTTTGATAACCCGACTGCTGCTGCTGCTCTCCTTGACCAGACTGCTGTTGATTATACACTACAAGAAACATGTAATTTGCCGTCTGTGAACCACAGACAGCAAAGACCTAAATCCAGACAGCAAAGAGTTTGCCGTCAGGAAGCAGACGGCAAACTCAGACGGCAAAGATAAGTCGGCAAAAAATACTTTGCCGTCAGCTTTTCATCGCGAAGACGGCAAAGACTTTGTCGTCAACCAACTCTGTCTTTGCCGTCAAGCCCAGTAATAGCAGACAGCAAAATAAACCATATTTGCCGTCAGCTAGACTGCCTTTGCCGTTAGCCTCATACATCCCAGACGGCAAATAATTTTTATTATTTAAAAAAATGAACCAACAGTGTAGGTGCAGAGGCCGTACATGGTCGAAGGCGTAGGCAAAACCTTTCATAGCAATTTCGCAACAACCAGTATAAGAATCGATGATGAACGAACAGATTTTACATGATAAAACTAGTCTATTTACATTATATGTCCATCATCACTCACTGATCCACGAAAAAACAAACTCTATTTCAACTTCTAAAAAAGACTACTCTATTTGACAACTGGGCAACTGGCCCTTGCAGCGCACGCGCCGCCGGGAGGTGGTTGGCTCCGTGCCGCCGGGGAGGTCGAGATCTGCGCCCCCAGCGCACAAGGGGCCGGGGAGGTTGAGGGCTTCGTTCCCCTGCCATGGCCACAGCTCCTCCACGATGAAGACGAGGCCATCAAGCGTGAGCGCAGAGGAGGGGAGGTCCCATGGCAGGATGGAGGAAGAGGACCCCGCTGCCGCCCGCCCTGCTCGCCGTGCCGGTGCCCAGCCACGTTCGCCCGCACCCGCCGCTGGCCTCGCCTACATCGCCGCGGCCTTCGCTGGCCTCACCTGCGTCACTGCCCAGCTGCGGTCCGCCGCGGCCGCCGCTGGCCTCACCTGCGTCGCCTCCCAGCCGCGCTCCGTCGCGGCCGCCGCTGGCCTCGTCTGCGTCGCCGCCCAGCCGCAATGCACCGTGGCCGCCGCTGGCCGCACCTACGTCGCCTCCCAGCCGTGCTCCGCGCTCCGCCGCGGCCGCCGCTGGCCTCGCTTGTGTCGCCGCCCAGCCGCGATGTGCCGCGGCCGCTACTTCCCTGGCCCGTGTCGCCGCCAAGTTGTGCTCCCGCGCACCAGCCGTCGTGCTCCCTGGCGCTGGCCGCCGTCCAGTCGGCCGCCATCCCCATCGTGGGCTGGTGGGTAGGTGGGTGGTGGCCTGTGTGTGCGTGGGTGTCTGTGGACCGCGTGTGTGAGGATAAGGGAGATGGTGCATGGGTGTGTGTGGACCGCGTGTGTGAGGATAAGGGAGATGGTGCGTGGGTGGGTGTGGACTGCGTTCGTGCGTGGCAGGTGGGGTGTTGGTTGGTTGTGAAGGCAAGTGGGGTAAATGGGCGGTGAGGATCGTGTGCACAGGAGTAATGGGCGGTGTTGGATCGCTGCCATGTCATCAATCCGCGTAGTTGATCCGCGTGCTATGCTTTCTCTTTGCCGTCTTCCGTTTTTTTCACAGACGGCAAAATACTTTGCCGTCTTTGTTTTCTTTTACAGAAGGTAAAGTGCTCATTTTGCCGTCTTTAGAAAAAACAAAGGTGGCAAAGTATTTTGCCGTCTGTGATTTTGTTTGCAGACGGCAAAGTGAGCTCTTTGCCATCTGTGTTTTTTTCGCAGACGGCAAAGTCTACTTTTCCGTCTGTGTTTCTTTGCCATCTGCTGATGACGGCAAACCCTTTCTTTGCCGTCTGCCCGATGAAAAGCTGACGGCAAAGACGCCCTCTGACGGCAAATTAGCTGTTTCCCGTAGTGATAGCCTCCTTGACGTCCCTGAAAGCCGGAACCTAAGCCGCCACCCGGGCCATGAAAACCGCCAGCCCCTGAACCACCACCAAACCCATTATGGCCATCATAGGTGTTGGAATTCTTAAACGCCTTCTTAATCGTGCAATCTTTCCACAGGTGTGTGGCGGGCCGCTCCCTGGTGTCGTGTCTCGGGCAGGGCTCATTGAGTAGCTGCTCAAGAGACGGGCCTGACCCGCCGGATCGAGGCGGTTTACCCTTACGTCTCATATTGTTACCTTGCGCATTGGCGTTGGCCACAAACTCCGGGTTACCGTCCGCCTTACGCTTATTGCCTCCTTGATTCATCGGGTTATGCTGCTGACTTTTTCCATTGCCGTTCTTCTTTCCCTTCTCGGTCTTTTCCTCATCAGACGTAGGATCCTTGGTACTATCAGAATCGGCATATTTGACTAAAGCCGCCATCAGCGTACCCATATCATTGCAATCACGCTTAAGACGCCCCGGTTTCTGCCTTAGTGGCTCAAAACGGCAATTCTTCTCCAACATGAGGACTGTAGAGCCGGCATCCATCTTGTCAGATGAATGTATTATCTCCTTGACCCGGCATACCCAATGAGTCGTAGATTCACCTTCCTCCTGTTTACAATTTGTCAAGTCCACAATTGACATAGACTGCTTACATATGTCTTTGAAATTCTGGATGAAACGGGCTTTCAGTTCTGCCCATGAACCAATGGAATTGGGCGGCAAACCCTTCAACCAATACCGGGCTGTTCCATCTAACATCATGGTGAAATACTTAGCCATCGCCGCATCGCTGACTTCTAATAACTCCATAGCCATCTCGTAACTTTCGATCCAAGCTCCAGGCTGTAAGTCGGCCGTGTAATTCGGCACCTTTCGAGGTCCCTTGAAGTCCTTGGGCAACCGCACATTACGCAAAGCCGGTACCAGGCAAGGAACACCACCGGTTCTAGTGGCTACTCCCGCCTCAATGGAAGTCGTTGGATACTCTGGAAAATCTTGATGTACCGTCTGTTGAGCCGCTAGCTGAGCCGCCCGCTTGTTCTCCTGACGTATTTGGTCTTGCAATGGATTATAGCCACCGGGATGGTTACGGTGTTGGGCGTTGCTTGACAAAGCTTCAGACTCCATGTGCCTGCTATAACTCGGGCTTCAGTTCTGGCGAGGCGGCGCTAACCAAGGCGGGGGAGTTGAATGAATTATGTCCCGGCTGTAAGAATAGGTCTCTTGCTAAGCTAGGGCCGTCTGGAGAAGTTCTCTGACCTTCCGGGTCTCCACTGCCGCCGGGTCGTCACCGTCCATAGGAAGAGCCGCCAAACGTGTTGAGGCTGCGATCAAGTTCTCCATGGGGTTGGAAAAGTGACCCGGTGGAATCGGCATATAACGCGGCGGTGCCATGCTCACGTGAGGTGGTGCCATCTCCCGAGGCTGAGCCGGCCCTCCTGTTCCGGCTGTCATAAGCTGATTGGCCTCTGGTGGGTTACTTGGGCCGGCTCCGGGTGTAGCAAAAAGAACCCGAGGGTCGTAATTCGGAGGTAAACGGGACTGGGTTTTCTGATGTCTCCTCCTCATCACCTCATTGGATGCGTTTAAGCTCATTGTGAGCTGGTAAGCTTCCGACTGCAGCCGTTGTGCCCGGGCATCTAGAGCCGCTTGCTCTGTGGCTAATCTAGTGTCCTCAGCTGCCAAGGCCTCCTTGGCCTGAGCTATTTCCTCACGCACCCGTGCCACCTCCGCGTCATGCTCATCTTTATCTGCGGGAATAACTGTTGCAGTTAACAGGGTCGTAAGCTTGTCCATGAGGTCTATCAGCACCTGAGCCGGTGGGCACACGGGGCCGCCTGTCCCGGCTGCTCCTAACCCATACGTTACTGCTGTAGCAGCTGTAGAGTTTGAGCCGGGCTGAGTCCCAGCCATAAAGACTCCTGCTCATCTTGGCGGCTCAAAGGGGTCCGGAATACTGATGCCATCAGAACAGCCCCTGAGCACGCCGCCTTGCACTTGGTACAACGAATCTGTTGAGCCGGCGGACGAATCACCGTCTAAGAGGACGGCCGTCTCACCCCTATCTTCAGATCCTTCAGAAAGTTCCTCTCCGTGGATGCAGCCCACGAAGGCACGCTTCATAATAGGTTGAGTCCAGGTCTTCCTCGCACGCCGAGCCGTCTCGATGAGGTCGGCGCAGTTGTCCGGCTCAGGGCCCGGCTCACCGATCTGACCGATGAAGACGTGGATTCCGCCGAAGGGGACCCGATATCCGTACTCAATTGAGCCGGCGTCACGACCCCAGCCTTCATCGTCGATGTAGATCTTGCCGCGACGACTTTTGGTCATCCGGCCCACTACGTATCCCTTGAGCCCTTCGAAGTTGCCCTTCAAGAACTCAAATCCATCGTGCACTAGCCCCATGGTGGGCGCCAACTGTCGTGGAATTGTCACGTCAGATGTCCTCATGAAAGGACTTAGTTGTGGAGCCATCGCAACTAGGAAGCTTGAAGAGGTTAAATCGGGACAAAGGACACGAGATGTTTTATACTAGTTCGGCCCCTTACGGTGAAGGTAAAGCCTATGTCTAGTTGGGTTTGGTATTGATGTTTCGATGACCAGGGAGCAAAATACGCTATGCCTGGCTCTCGATGAGTTGTTTCTTGCCCTAAGCCGCTAGCAGGCCGTCCCCTTATATACACGGGTTGACGCCCTGTGGCTTACAGAGTCCCGGCCGGCTTATAACAGTGTCTGGCTCGGTGACTAGTTAAATCTACCTTATGATACAAGTCATGCCATTATGGCGGTTTACTACAATGGGCCTTAAGTCGCCTGTGGGCCTTAAGCCCTTTATTGAACCGCCATCTTCACGCTTGGTCTTGGGCTTCTTTCTGGTGAGTCTTCTTTGCATAACCCGGCCCCTCCTGGGCGGCTTACACAAATAGTTATATCCCCAACAATGCCTATATACATGATCATGCCTAGATAATCTCATAACTATGCGCTTTTCTATCAATTGCTCGACAGTAATTTGTTCACCCACCATAATACTTATGCTATCTTGAGAGAAGCCTCTAGTGAAACCTATGGCCCCCGGGTCTATCTCTTATCATATTTGCTTTCAATCTACTTTTATTTGCATCTTTACTTTTTGCATCAATATTATAAAATACCAAAAATATATCATACTATCTTTATTAGATCTCACTTTCACAAGTGGCCATGAAGGGATTGACAACCCCTTTATTGCGTTGGTTGCGAGTTCTCAGTTTGTTTGCGTAGGTGCGTGGGACTTTTGAGGAGCCTCCTACTAGATTAATACCTTGGTTCTCAAAACTGAGGGAAATACTTACGCTACACTTGTTGCATCACCCTCTCCTCTTCGAGGAAAACCAACGCAAGCTCAAGACGTAGCAAGAAGGATTTCTGGCGCCGTTGCCGGGGAGGTCTTCGCTCAAGTCAAGACATACCAAGTACCCATCACAAACCCATCTCCCTCGCATTTACATTATTTGCCATTTGCCTCTCGTTTTCCTCTCCCCCCACTTCACCCTTGCCATTTTATTCGCCCTCTCTTTCCCAATCTCCTCCTCTCTTTTCGCTTGCCTTCCTTTTTGTGCTTGTTTGCTTGTTTTACCTTATGGCTGCGCCTAAGGGTCCTGACCACCTTCTCAGAAGGATGGATGAGATTGAATCAAATATTAGAAGCTTTATGAATTTGCAATTTGAGCATAATAATTTCTTTAGAAAAGAGCTTAAGGAACAAAAAAGTTTTTGGGGATTTATGAACAAAGAGCTTGATGATATGAATAAAGAATTCTATGGTGTTAACACTCAAATTACCCGGCTTGAAAATGCTATAGCCAAAATTTCTGACAAGCAAGCCACCTTAGTCAATAAGATGGCCGCTAAACCAGAAAAATTACATGAAAATAATGATGAGAATCTTAAAGTTATTGATGTGTCTCCGATTAGATCTATGTTTTGCAATATGAATTTTGATGATTATGGGACTGATGATGAATCAACTTTGCTTAGAAGGCGTCCCAAGAATTCGGAGTCTTTAGATCTTAATGTTAAATTTGGTAAAAGTGAGATTGGAGAATCCTCAACTTCCAATAATATCAAATCTAATATCTCGGATTTCAAGGAATTTGATTATGATAATTGCTCTTTAAAAGGTTGTATTTCCTTGTTGCAATCCGTTGTTAATTCTCCTCATGCTTATAGTCAAAACAAAGCTTTTACCAAACATATAGTTGATGCCTTGATGCAATCTTATGATGAAAAACTTAATTTGGAAGTCTCTATACCTAGAAAACTTAATGATGAGTGGGAACCTACTATAAAGACTAGAATTAAAGATTATGAGTGTTTTGCTTTGTGTGATTTGGGTGCTAGTGTTTCCACGATTCCGAAAACTTTATGTGATATTCTAGGTTTCCATGATCTTGATGATTGCCCTTTAAATTTGCACCTTGCGGATTCCACCATTAGAAAGCCTACGGGAAAGATCAATGATGTTCTTATTATTGCAAATAGAAATTTGGTGCCCGTAGATTTTATCATTCTTGATATAGATTGCAATCTTTCTTGCCCTATTATTCTTGGTAGACCTTTCCTTAGAACGATTGGTGCGATTATTGATATGAAGGAAGGGAATATTAGATTCCAATTTCCATTAAAGAAAGGCATGGAGCACTTTCCAATAAAGAAAGTTAAATTACCTTATGAATCTATCATGCGTGCTGCTTATGAATTTAGTGCCAAAGATGGCACTCGTTAGATCTATCCTTGCTTTTATGCCTAGCTAGGGGCGTTAAATGATAGCGCTAGTTGGGAGGCAACCCAATTTTCTTTATTTTTTTTTGTTTTTGCTCCTGTTTAGTAATAAATCTTGCATCTACCTTCTATTTAGATGTGTTTTTATCTTTTAATTAGTGTTTGTGCCAAGTAGAACCTATAGGATAACCTAAGATGATAGTTGATTTGATTCTGCTGAAAAACAGAAACTTAGAGCGCACGAATATAATTTTGTTAAATCACAGGAACATGATTTTGCATTGATTATTTTTGCTGCTGTTAAATAAACAAATTTTCCAGGACTTACTATTTTGGTAGGATTTTTAGAGTTCCAGAAGTTTGCGTTAGTTACAGATTGCTACAGACTGTTCTGTTTTTGACAGATTCTGTTTTTCGTGTGTTGTTTGCTTATTTCAATGCATCTATGGCTAGTAAATTAGTTTATAAACCATAAGGAAGTTGGAATACAATAGGTTTAACACCAAATTAAATAAATAATGATTTCATTGCAGTACCTTATGTGGTGGTTTTGTTTTCTTTCACTAACGGAGCTTATAAGATTTCCTGTTGAGTTTTGTGTTGTGAAGTTTTCAAGTTTTGGGTAAAACTTTTATGGAATATGGGATAAAGGGTGGCAAGAGCCTAAGCTTGGGGATGCCCAAGGCACCCCAAGATATTCAAGAATATCCAAAAGCCTAAGCTTGGGGATGCCCCGGGAAGGCATCCCCTCTTTCGTCATCGTTCATTGGTAACTTTACTTGGAGCTATATTTTTATTCGCCACATGATATGTGTTTTGCTTGGAGCATCGTGCATTATATTAGTCTTTGCTTTTTAGTTTACCACAATCATTCTTGCTGTACACACCTTTTGGGAGAAGCCTATTTGATTAGAATTTGCTAGAATACTCTATGTGCTTCACTTATATCTTTTGAGCTTGATAGTTTTTGCTCTAGTGCTTCACTTATATCTTTTAGAGCACGGTGGTGTCTTAATTTTGAAGAAATTGCTAGTCTCTCATGCTTCACTTATATCATTTTGAGAGTCTTTTAGAACAACATGGTATTTGCTATGGTTTTAAAGTTGGTCCTAGAATGATGAGCATCCAAGTTGGGTATAATAAAAATTATCATAGAAAGTGAATTGGATGCTATGATCAACTTGATACTCGATAATTGTTTTGAGATATGGAGGTAGTGATATTAAAGTCATTCTAGTTGGGTGATTATGAATTTAAACAATGCTTGTGTTGAAGTTTGTGATTCCCGTAGCATGCACGTATGGTGAACCGCTTTGTGATGAAGTTGGAGCACAATTTTATTTATTGATTGTCTTCCTTATGAGTGGCGGTCGGGGACGAGCGATGGTCTTTTCCTACCAATCTATCCCCCTAGGAGCATGCATGTAGTGCTTTGGTTTTTGATGACTTCTAAATTTTTGCAACAAGTATATGAGTTCTTTTGATTAATGTTGAGTCCATGGATTATACGCACCCTTTCACCCTTCCACCATTGCTAGCCTCTCTTGTACCGCGCAACTTTCGCCGGTACCATATACCCACCATACTCCTTCCACAAAACAGCCACCATACCTACCTATTATGGCATTTCCATAGCCATTCCGAGATATATTGCCATGCAACTTTCCACCATTCCGTTCATATGACACGCATTACTTTTGTCATATTGCTTTTTGCATGATCATGTAGTTGACATTATATTTGTGGCAAGGCCACTTCATAATTTTTATACATGTCGCTCTTGATTCATCGCATCTCCCGGTACACCGCAGGAGGCATTCATATAGAGTTATATCTTGTTCTAGCTTTGAGTTGTAAATCCATAAAAGTGTGATGATCTTCATTATTAGAGCATTGTCCTAGTGAGGAAAGGATGATGAAGAATATGATTCCCCAAAGTCGGGATGAGACTTCGGACTTTAGAAAAAAAAGGTCAAAAAGAAAAAAAAAGGCCAAAGAAAAGAAAAAAAGAAAAAGAAAAGAAAAAAAAAGAAAGAAGAAAAGAAAAAATAAAATGAGAGAAAAAGAGAGAAGGGACAATGCTACTATCTCTTTTTCCACACTTGTGCTTCAAAATAGCACCTTGATCTTCATGTTAGAGAGTCTCATATGTTGTCACTTTCATATACTAGTGGGAATTTTTCATTATAGAAATTGGCTTGTATATTCCAATGATGGGCTTCCTCAAAAGTGCCTTATGTCTTCGTGAGCAAGCAAGTTGGATGCACCCCACTTAGTTTCTTTTGTTGAGCTTTCATATATTTATAGCTCTAGTGCATCCGTTGCATGGCAATCCCTACACACTCACATTGATATCTATTAATGGGCATCTCCATAGCCCGTTGATACGCCTAGTTGATGTGAGACTATCTTCTCCTTTTTTGTTTTCTCCACAACCACCATTCTATTCCACATATAGTGCTATGTCCATGGCTCACGCTCATGTATTGCGTGAAAGTTGAAAAGGTTTGAGATTATTAAAGTATGAAACAATTGCTTGGCTTGTCATCGGGGTTGTGCATGATTAAATACTTTGTGCGATGAAGATAGAGCAACAGCCAGACTATATGATTTTGTAGGGATAACTTTCTTTAGCCATGTTATTTTGAGAAGACATGATTACTTTGATTAGTATGCTTGAAGTATTACTATTTCTTATGTCAATATAAACTTTTATTTTGTATCTTTTGGATCCGAACATTCATGCCACAATAAAGAAAATTACATTATGAAATATGCTAGGTAGCATTCCACATCAAAAATTTCTTTTTATCATTTACCTACTAGAGGATGAGCAGGAATTAAGCTTGGGATGCTTGATACGTCTCCAACGTATCTATAATTTTTGATTGTTCCATGCTATTATATTACCCCTTTTGGATGTTTATGGGCTTTATTTTACACATTTATATCATTTTTGGGACTAACCTACTAACCGGAGGCCCAACCTATATTGCTATTTTTTTGCCTATTTCAGTATTTCGAAGAAAAGGAATATCAAACGGAGTCCAAACGGAATGAAACCTTCGGGAGCGTGATTTTTGAAACGAACGTGATCCGGAGAGCTTGGAGTGCAAGTCAAGAAGCTTCCAAGGAAGCCACAAGATAGGAGGCCGCCCCCCTGTAGGGCGCGCCCCCTTGTCTCGTCGGCCCCTCGGGCGGCCACCGGCGTACTTCTTCCTCCTATATATACCTACGTACCCCGAAAACATCCAGGGGCACCACGGAACACAATTTCCACCACCGTAACCTTCTGTATCCGCGAGATCCCATCTTGGAGCCTTCGCCGACACTCTGCCGGAGGGGGAATCAACCACGGAGGGCCTCTACATCAACATCCTTGCCCCTCCGATGAGTTGTGAGTAGTTTACCACAGACCTACGGGTCCATAGTTATTAGCTAGATAGCTTCTTCTCTCTTTTTGGATCTCAATACAATGTTCTCCCCCTCTCTTGTGGAGATCTATTCGATGTAAACTCTTTTTGCGGTGTGTTTGTCGAGATCCGATGAATTGTGGGTTTATGATCAAGTTTATCTATGAATAATATTTGAATCTTCTCTGAATTCTTTTATGTATGATTGCGTTATCTTTGCAAGTCTCTTCGAATTATCAGTTTGGTTTGGCCTACTAGATTGGTCTTTCTTGCCATGGGAGAAGTGCTTAGCTTTTAGTTCAATCTTGCGGTGTCCTTACCCAGTGACAAAAAGGGTTGCAAGGCACGTATTGTATTGTTGTCATCGAGAATAACAAGATGGGGTTTATAACATATTGCATGAGTTTATCCCTCTACATCATGTCATCTTGCTTAATGCGTTGCTCTGTTCTTATGAACTTAATACTCTAGATGCAGGCAGGAGTCGGTCGATGTGTGGAGTAATAGTAGTAGATGCAGGCAGGAGTCGGTCTACTTGTTATGGACGTGATGCCTATATACATGATCATGCCTAGATAATCTCATAACTATGCGCTTTTCTATCAATTGCTCGACAGTAATTTGTTCACCCACCGTAATACTTATGCTATCTTGAGAGAAGCCTCTAGTGAAACCTATGACCCTCGGGTCTATCTCTTATCATATTGGTTTCAATCTACTTTTATTTGCATCTTTACTTTTTGCATCTATATTATAAAATACCAAAAATATATCATACTATCTTTATTAGATCTCACTTTTGCAAGTGGCCGTGAAGGGATTGACAACCCCCTTTATTGCGTTGGTTGCGAGTTCTCAGTTTGTTTGTGTAGGTGCATGGGACTTTTGAGGAGCCTCCTACTGGATTGATACCTTGGTTCTCAAAACTGAGGAAAATACTTACGCTACACTTGCTGCATCACCCTCTCCTCTTCGAGAAAAACCAACGCAAGCTCAAGACGTAGCAGAGGCCGAGTTGATAATATCCAAATACATGGATTTTACCGAAAACACTCCATACATGCGAGGAAGGTGTGCCACACATGCTTTGACATATTGCAGTTAAACACCCACGCACCAGGTACTGAGGATACTTGGGTTACGTGGTGGCTCAGAACGAGAACAGATTTTCAGGGGAAGGATAGAAGAGGGTTTGACTCGTTAGTCATCGAAGTGGCATGGTCCTTGTGAAAGCAACGGAATGCTAGAGTGTTTAATCGGCCACAACAATGCAAAGGGCCGAGAGAGCTAGCCAGATGGATCCTAGAAGACGTCCTCGACTGGAAGCGAGCAGGAGTGGGTGTGGGTGGACTAGATAGATTTGTGAGATGTTGATGTATGAGGTTCGGTCGGTGTGAGTGTTCAGTCGATTAATGTTCGCATCGATCGCGGGTCTCTTGTAAATATTTTGCTCTTTTGACGCAATTGGCGGACTCTCGAAAAACAAAAGATCGACCAATATACTGTCCCACCGACAGGTAGGGTCCATGCTGAGCACATGGGGAAGAGCCTTTTCGCGGAGCTGAATGAACCGGGTCCATGTGAGCCAGCCAGCGAGCCGACCCCCTCCTCGGCTTCTCTCTCCGATTCCACCGCCACCTCACGCACCCCTCGCTCGCTAGCTACAGTTCCACCACCAAATCGACCACCGCCGACTCCTCCGGCGAGATGCCGCTCCCGCTCCGTCGCCTCTCGCCCCCCCTACGCCGCTCCCTCTCCACCGCCGCGTCGCGCCCCGCCTGGGCGATGGTCTACCGGATCTCGACGGCGGAGGAATCGGCGCGGGGCGCGTCCCTGTCGCTCGCCCCGCCCCCGCTCCCCTCCCGCGTCACCGTCCCCAAGCGGGCCTTCGCTCTGGACGCCCTCCCGCCCGCCGACCGCCGCTTCATCAACGTCTTCGGCAGCAGCGTCCTCGCCGCGAGCGGCCACGGCCTCCTCCTGCTCGGCGCCTACAAGAACCGCGCCAACGCCTTCGAAATGTTCGAGGGCCGGGCCCCGTCCGCCGTCCCGTTCGAGGTCCTCGACCAGGTGTACGAGCGCTGGTGCTGCTCCGACCCGATGAGGCTGGCCCGCTTCGTCTGCAACCCCGTCACCGGCGAGATGGCTCGCCTCCCGGACTTCGACGGCACGGAGGACGCCTTCGCCGCGTCCACGGGCCTCCTCACCCACGCCGACGGCGGGCACGGGCCGCCCAAGAGGTACGCCGCAGCGCAGCTCAGCGTGGTCGACCGCGGACGCCGATTCCTGTTGCGCCGGCTCACTTCAGAGACAGGAAAGTGGGACGAGTTGGTGCTGCCGTCCCCGCTGCCGCCTGGGCGCCGGATGCACATGAACCACGAGGTGCTGGACTTCGGGGGCCGGCTCTGGTGGGTGGACGTGAGCTGGGGCGCCGTCCACGTCGATCCGTTCAGCGACCGGCCTGAGCTCTGCCCCGTCGAGCTGCCAGGAGGCAGCATGCTTCCTAACCAACAGAGCGCTATAGAGATGTGGCAGCTCCTCCTACACAGGCGCATGGGGGTCAGCGACGGCAGGCTGCGGTTTGTCGAGGTTTCTGAGGACGAGCCCTTCCGCATCAAGTCGTTCAAGCTGGACGGCGAGAGTGGCCGCTGGACGCTGGAGCATCAGGTGTCGTGGAGAACTCTCTATTCCGATGCCAAGGCGACGCCTTTGATTGCTGCCATTGATCCACTCGACCCCGACTCGCTGTATTTCACCGTGCTTGTGGGCAAGGCATCATGTTTAAGCGTGGATCTCTCTGTGCCTGTGGCCAAAGCATTATGTTTAGGCGTGGACATGCGCTCAAAGACACCGATTGAGTCTATGACATTAGGTGGTGGCGGTGTTCATCCAAGCAAGTGCAACTCAAGCTTCGTTCTGCCATGTGTGCTCCCCTCATTTCTCGGATCAAGCTCGATTCCAGGTGATCACAGTCTCGCACATTTCTCTTTAGTTACAATACAATGATGTCTATCTAAGTACACGATTAATGTCTTTGTGAGACTCTACATATGTGTTTAGTTTAAGTCATGTGTGTTTGGCCCCTTGTGTGCCACATTGGTTGTGTTATTGAGCATGCCTGCAGTTTGTCAACATTTTTCTTCAAGCATTTCGGCCTATATTGGTTTTCTAATCATGTCAGATTTTGCCGTGGTCAAGAGAAAATTTATTTTGAAACATGTATGCAGTAGTATGAGTATTTAGCTTCTAAAAACAACTAATTTTAGGGCTATTTGTAGCGTAGGTTAATCCTATAATGATCAACTAATTTTAGGGCTATTTGTAGCGTAGGTTAATCCTATAATGATCAGCTGTTTATTTCTTTTCTGAAACTATTTTAAAAATCGTGTTCATTATTGTGAGGATTTCTCAATAGTTTTGATCTAAAACAATTGAATTTGTGTATATCTTCTCTTCTGCTTGTTATCATTAGTTGACTGCTAGTTAACGCAGCGAAGTAGCAGCAGCCTATTTTGGTGATTTGTTCCAAGTTAGAATCCTGTCTAAAACCTGATTAGAGTTATCTCCTGTCTATGGTTTTCTAATTTACAACATGTACTATATTTATTTCTCTCTATGCAATGCAGTTTTAGAAGGGCAGAAGGCTCCTTAAGGATTTTGTATCCATTTAATCACCTATGCATAATAAATGTATTCCTCTGATTGTCATCTTGTCATGGCTTATGCCATGCTGTACTGAATTCTTGACAACCTGCTCTAGGTATCAGTTGTCTAGCTCTTGTATGCGATGCAGAGAAATCCTTATTGCTATGCTTTTTTGTTGTGTTAGTATTAGGACTGTTGTTAGTATTATGTTTTTCTGTGTTAGTATAGGACTGTTGTTAGTATTATGATTAGGACTGTTGTTAATATTATGATTTTGTGTGTGTTAGTATTAGGACTGTTGTTTGAAATCTTGTACACTGACCAAAATAACCTTTTATTTTTAGGCAAGAACGACCTGTCGAAAAACAAGACTGGCAGATGTTCTAGTTCGTTCAGACAAACACCCGAAGGCCTGAAGAGTACCGATTTACCAGCTAACGAATATCTGGGTATTTTCCCTTAGCTAATACCGATTCACATGTCCATGATGCTGCATTCTTATTATATACTCTGTTACTCAATCCATGCATTTTATAATCTGTAAAATAATGTTGTGCATATTTAGCCAGTTAGTACTGTTTGCAACTGGTTCTCTCTGCATTGTCAAATATACTGACATCTTTCATAGTGAATACCTGATTATCTCCGGTTAATTCTACTCAGGGTTTCATTGAACTTGAAATATTCGTTGGGGCCCAAAACTAGTTTACATTCTACAGTTTGTATGCAGACGTATTCTCATATCCTTGATCATCACTGATAATTCTGTATAAACGATTAGTTTTGTTTGAAGTTTGATACCTGAATCTATTTTTTTACGATGACCTGTATTTTTCTACTTGTGCATTCTTGTAGTAGCAACTTGCCATACGCTGAAACTATGAGTTGGCGTCTTAGCATGGATCTTTCATCCAAGTCTGTTAGTAGTATTTTCTGAACTAGCAGGAGTGATTAAGCGTGAAACTAAATATTGGTCATACCATCGCATATGGAGGTATAGGAGCCTATAGGATGATAATAGAGTGCCCTTGTTCATCATCCCGAGTTCCCGACCACTTTTTCTTTTTGAAAGATCATCCGGACCATTGTGTTACTGAATACTTTATAAATGCCTGAAAGGTGCGCAGATATTTTTCATCAGTATGTGAAGTATGTTTCTTTTCCGTAAAATGTATTTTGACAACTGGTGTACCCTGAAAGTGAAGCTCGCTTGCTTACGACCCCAGTGCTGTTGGTGTAATTTTCTTTCATCAGTAGTAGATAACTACTTACTACTGGAGTATATATTGGCAAGTGCTAATGGTGTAGCAAGCTATGCAAGGTAGTACTGTAGCTTACAGTATCTATTGGCAAGTGCTGATGGTGTGAATTTCTGCTGCAATAAAGACAAGGAAAGGAAATTACATATAATATCACTGAACTTGGAAACGGGTATAGATGGACCAAAGTTGCTTTTCTTTTTTCTCATACATTTTAGATTGTTTTTCCTTCATATTCAAGCTCTCCTAATGCTTCTCTTTCCTCTTTTCAAACCAACAGATACAAGTCATCTGATCAACTAGGAAGCCGATGGTGGATGGATGTTTACCAAGCTCTCATTTTGGGGAATACATGGAGAAGTTTGGGTTTGCTGTAGTTAGCTGCTGCACTTGTCTCGTTTTGGGGAAATTTGTGGGAGTGCTTCCAGTTCACACTAGAACATTCCAGTGGTTTAATCAGCGTGTAGTGATCATCAGAGAACACCACCATGCTTGCTCTGTTTACCCGCCCACTCTGTTGTGAGGCGGCAGCTTTGAGCCTTTGACGAAGTGATGTTTGTTTTCCGTTGTGTAAAGTTGGAGGATCTCCTGCGATGATAGAAACGACGTCATCGTAATGCTTAGCTTCATATATGCATGATATTGCGTCTTATAGATCTGTTGTTGGAAAATCAATCTGCTAGAGGATATTCTGTTACACTGTGTCTTTTGAGTTTGAACAACTTTTTTTTTATGGAATTGAGTTTGAACATCTTTTTTTCTTGAGGCATTTTTTTTAGCAAACTTTTTTTGAGGCAATTGAGTTTGAACATCTGAGCGTTCTGCCACGTTCTTGATGGGCCATCAACCCAGCAGCAGGCCCATGAGAATTTTGGCGGGAAATGCTGACGTCAGAGCTCCAGCCAATGGGAAACAGTTGTTCAAACTCTCAATACTGTCCTCCTATGCTTTTGCAGCACAGTAAGACCATTTATTTATATGACAGAACTCGGTCCATGCACCACACCGCACCCTCTATGACTGACATGTGGGCCAGGATCAGCCCTCACGGCGCAGTACCCAGTGGAACAACCACACGCTGCTTTCCGTCCTGCCACTTCCCTGAATCCACGCTGCTTTCCCCACCACCGGTCCACGACCAGTCAAGGAAATCCCCACAGCCAGCGAGATGCCGCTCCGCCGCCTCCTACGCCGCTCCGCTGCCGTCTCCGGCGGCCTCCGCCGCTCCCTCACCACCGCCGCCTCGCATCCCCCGTGGGCCGTGATGGGCACCACGGCGTCGGCGCCCGCCGGAGCGCCGAGCGCGGGGGTGTACCTCTATCACCCGCCGCGCGTCTCCCAACTGTACGTCCCAGAGCACCTCGTCTATACCGGCGACTTCCCCGACCCCGACAGCGACGTCGCGCAGGTGGTCGGCCGCGAGGTATGTGCCGCGAGCGGCGACGGCCTCCTCCTCCTCACCTTCTCAAACCTGCGCTTCGTGGCTCCCATCCTCGCCAAGCAGGGCGCCGAGCGGCTGCGGCAGCCGCCCATCGGCATGGACCCCACCCACGTCCCCGCCATGGCGCGCTTCGTCTTCAACCCTCTCACGCACCAGCTATCCCGCCTCCCGGTCCCGGACATCGCCCGCAACCCTGTGCTCGGCCGCCACCTGGGCCTCCTCACTCAAGCCGATCGCGGGCACGGGCCGCCTGACAGGTTCGCCGTCGCCGACCTGCAGGAGGGGAACCGCATGCTCCGGTTTCTCTCGGAGAAAGGCAAGTGGGAGAACGTTGCGGTCTCGCCGTGCCAACTCCCGTCTGCGCGGCAAATGGAGATAACCAGGAGGCGGTGGTATTCCGCGGTCGGCTCTGGTGGGTCGACGTGACCTGGGGCGCATTCTCCGCCGACCCGTTCAGCGATCGGCCGGAGCTCTCCTTCGTCGAGCTGCCGAGTGGCAGCGTGCTGCCTGAAGGTGCGCAGGTCGAAGCGCTCCGCCGAGGGAGCCTGCATGCTGCCTGACGCTGAGGGCAACGTGTGGTGGAGAGAGGCGCCCGTCAGGTACCGGCGCGTGGGTGTCAGCGAAGGGCGGCTGCGGTACGTTGAGGTCTCTCAAAAGGAACCATTTCTTCTCAGCTCCTTCGTGCTGGACAACGATGGCAGCGGCCGGACGCTGGAGCGCCGGGTGGCGCTCAGCGAGCTCCGGGCGGGTGGAGGCTACCCATGGCTACACATACCGGAGGGGAAGACGCCACAAATTGGCCTTCTTGACCCACTTAACGCCCATGTGGTGTACCTCACGGTTGGCAAGGAAGTCCTTGTCGTCGTGGACATGGACAGGAAAGAGGTGATTGGGAGATCTCTATATGAAACCGACGTCTCCTATATACCATGTGTTCTTCCACCATGGCTTGGATCGAGCCAGGTCCCTTCTGCAGGTAGTCACTTGCTCGTTCAATTGCTAGATTACATACTTCTCAGTTTCTGTTTCAGTTTAAGATGCGTAATGATTGAGTTGCTTTGTGGATCATCTTTGACAGAATTTATTTTGTGTATCCTAGGATCTGTTGATCATAATGTGGGGGTAGTCCAGTAGACATAATGCTTCTCTTTACATGATCATCTGACTACAAATAACTCACACGGCCGTGAATATGTTTCTCTTTACATAATGCTTCTCTCTACCTGTTTTCCTGGTCATAAGAATTTTCCTTGAAACATATTCACGGCCGTGTGAGTTATTTAGCTTTTGAACAGAAAGTTTGCAAGGTTTTTGTTGCTTTGATGGTACACTGTACACTGTATGTTCTACCAAATGTTTCCATATCTCCATAATTCGATTTTAGAAGGTAACTTAAGGATTTAAATGTGGTGTATCCTTTTAATAATTCCTCTACACTACTCAGTTGCTACCTTCCTCTATTGTTGTGCTATCAGTTCACTTATGGGTACAGTGCTGAATTCTTCAGAACCTGCTCTAACTATCATTTTTTCTGCCACTTTAATTCTTGTATACAATGCACATAAATCTATAATGTTCTAAATTCTATTGTGTTAGTGTTGTTTCTGCTGTTCAAATTCTTGTTCATTGATCAAGTTAACTCTTTTCAGGCAAGAAGGACCCTGAGACTAACAAGACTTTGTCAGACGTCCTGGTTCGCTCTAAAATCCCGTAGAAGAGACTAAGGTGCCAATTTACCAGCTAATGATCTCTCTTTACTTTATGTTAGCTCATGCTTCTTGTTGTCTCTCATCCATTCACATTTGTTGTATGCTGCATTCTTTGGGGTTGCATCTCTTACTCAATCCATGCAGTTTATGGATTGGAAAAACAAAGAGTATGCATCTTTTTGCCAATTACAACGATTATCTTCAACTGGTTTCGTGTGTATTTTCCAACATATCGCTACCCTTAAAACCAGCTTCTATTTGGTTGTGTTCAAGTTGATGTTTTAGTGCAACCTAGTAACATATTTACTTCTTAGAATAATTATTATGTGCTACCTGAAATTGTTCTTCCAGTCATATTCTTCTGGCAGCTGCTTGCCAGGCTGCCAAAATTTATGGGTTGGTGTGTCAGCATGGATATTCCATCCCTTCATTCAGGTGTATTAGTGTTTCTGAACTAGAAGGGAGAAAGGATGCCTAGCCTTCTTTGTCTGGTGACCACTGTATTAGAATCTGAAGGATATCACTGTATTAGAATCTCAAGGATATCTAGCCTTGTCATCATGATGCCCACCATTTTTTTCGACTTAAGGAGCATCGCTCCCAGCTTTCATTTCTGAAAACTGATAAAAACAAATGATGATATGATGGCCACCATTGTTTTTCCTTTTCTGAAATACTAATTGATTAAAGCCCGAAACTGAGGCTTGATGTTTCTTAAAATCGATCGTGATGTAATTTTCTACAGCCAAGCCTTGGATTGAAAATAAACGTGTTATCCAGATGATATATCACTATCTTATTTCACTTTTAGAAATACGCATTGATGGACTAACTATAGTAGCATTTCGGTTTACTGAATTTCGTCTTGCTGTTTATCCATATCACTCATTCTCCTGACATGTTCATTCTATGTGCCTAATGCGTCTAATGTTTCTTATTTTCTTTTCAGGTTTCTCAAAACTAGTCGATGCTGCTCTGTGATCAATTAGACTCTCATTTTGGGAAAAATTTGCAGGAGTCATCGTTTGATGGTGTTTCGCGATCAACTTACTGTATCTCGTCCGTAGGGGAATCTGTGAGAATTTTCAGACTATCCGTTCACAGCAGAACATTCAGCAGATCCAGCATGTAACAACCATTACTGAACATCATATATGCTGTGTTTGCTAGCTAGCCAATATATTCCTAGGACATGTTTTTACTACTCTAATGAAAAATCTCATTTAGGGATCTCTGCCTATGTCATCCATGCAGCATTGGTGGTTTGTTCCAGTGTAGTTTTACTATTTGTGCCCTGAGTAGTGAGTAGTACTCCCTCCGTTCCTAAATATAAGGCTTTTTAGAGATTTCAATATGGACTACATATGGAGCAAAATGAGTGAATCTACACTCTTAAATATGTCTATATACATCCATATGGGCTTATATTTAGAAACTGAGCGAGTATATGCTTTTGTGCTAAGTGATGGTGTATTGGCATATTGCTCTTGACTTCAGATTTTTTTGAAAAGAAGGATGATCCCGACCTCTAGATAAAAGGCGATGCATGAAGCCATTTTATTAATTATTCACTAAGACCTTGCAAAGTAATACATTAATAAGTTTGAAGCCACCAACTTGGAAATATCTGTCACTACTCATATCCCGTTGATGAAGGGGTGCAGATTGTCAGGGCCGCATACCCAGACCTCGCTCCAAAGGCCAATAGCTAAAGCCGGAGGCCCCAACCAAGCCGAATTGCCGGGTCCGGGTCACACACCGGCCTGGCGCATTCTCAGTGTGCACCGCATGCGCACACTCTAGGACCTGCCACCGCCATCTTTCGCTGTCCCATCTTTAAGAGGGATCAATATGTCGACCTTGCCAGGGCTCTCTGTCGTCGACGTCACCGCGACGCCAGACATCTCCATCCTCCTGCGCGAGTCCATCTACACGCATCTGATGCCGAGACTCCTTTGTGCCACGCCGCCGAGATCCGTCGTCCTCGATGCGGAAGATGTAACACCGCTCCACCTCAGAGCCCCTCCAGTCAGCACCCGCTCCAAAACGATGCCCCCATGAGGGAGAACAGCACAATGTGCCATCATCTCTGATCCGGGAGACCCAAATCTAGAGTTTTTCCTGGAATAGCCCGAGCGAGATGACGCAGCCTGCAACGACGGTGCCTCAACAAGGAAACAACGTCAAAGACACCGCCATCATCCATCAAGACCGAAGTCAACGCGATTTTCACCGGCAGTTGCGTCATCCCGACCCTACAGCTGACTCGAACCGCGCAGTGCCTCATCGTGGAGACGTACGCAACCGCCGGAACGTCAAGGACCACCACCGCATCCCCCTTCCACCATCGCCGCCGGCCACCACTGCCCAGAAGACAGCGCCAGCAGCCAGCCGTTGCCATCCACAGCCTGCGCCGCCTGGTGCCTTGGGCCCACAGATCTGGGCTAGATAGCCGTCGCCGCCAATATCCGGCACACCCCACCACTGGAGGCCAGCCGCATAACCCGCCTCCAGACGAAACCGCCAGGAAGCATAGCACATCGCGTCGCCGCGACTCTCCGCATCACGACGCCCTGGCCCGTCGATCCCGGCCCGCACCAGATCCACACGCGAGGGGACGGAGCGACGGCCGGGCTTCACCCGATCACGCCCTTTGGCGGTGGCAGGGGAGGGGAAGCGGGAGGAGGGGCGCCCGATGGCGGCAAGGGTTCCCTCTCGTCGCCTGCAGGGGCGACTCGAGAGGGTGACTACTAGCTATGACAGGCTCATTCAACTCTTGACTTTAGTTAACTATAAGAAGGATTACAACTGGATTTTGCTTTCGTGCGTGATGATTAGATACATCATAAACATTATGATTTGCTGATGACTGAATAAAAGTAATACTTCTTCAACGAAAAATATGCTTCAAAACGGGAAGACTCTGCACGATAGTTTTGTTAGCTTGTCAATTATCATTTACTAAGATAGTGGGTTGCCTAAACAATTCACAACTCTTGTGGGATTAGCTCCAGCATGTCAGACCACGTGATACATGTGGTAAGCAATTCAAACAAATTAAAAAGAAAAAAAACTCCAACACGTGAGTGGCAAGGTGTCTCCAACTCCTCGTCGATCAGGTTTGCGCCAAGCTTGAATATTTTAGGGGTCTGGATTTCCACGCCCTGGCGTCGCCATGCACGGCCATCATGGTGATGGTGGACGGCTGGGCGGGATTCACGGTGGAGATGAGGCGGTGGTAGGACAGTAGGCAATGACACACACGCGGTCATGTCATTATACGTGATGAAGGGCAAGTAGGACGCAATGAGGAGGTAAAATAATATACATAATCTTTTGGGTTAGGCTACACGTCAGTCAAGTGCTTTTTGAATATGAGCCAGTCGATCATTTCTTAACGTCCGATACACTTCCAACGGCGCCTGACCTTTCTTCTTACTCTAGCTTTTCACTTTCTTCTCCATGCCGTCGTCCGAGACACCCGCCGAACTGCCTTCGACACCACCCGTAGCCGGCGGCGCTCCCGTGCAGCCTCGCCACCACCGCCTTCCTCGGAACCGCCCCCACCGCAGATCTAGCTGCCGGCCCGGCCATCCCTCTAGCCCCGCCCGCGTTTGGGTTTTTTTTTCTTCGGCCAAGTGCACCACTGCCCCCACCCTAAAGCCCAGGATAGATAATGGTGTAGCCCTTCGGCGAGCCCCTTCCTTCTTCTTCCTTCCCTCTAGCTCACTCCGGTGAACTCTCAAAATCGATTGACCCAATTTGAAATTCAGTCGACTGTCATTTAGCTAAACTATAAAAAAATTTCCATGCATTTTTACACTGTAATTATCGTTGTAATAATGCACGATCAATCTTCCTGTCATCATCATCTAAGAAAAATAACGAATGGACTAATGGTCCACTTCCTTTCAATCTGCTCCAGTTTTTTGCTCAGGACTCGGGAGCAGAATATTACAAGAGGTGGTCGGAAAGCGGAATGGATGTGCACACGATACTTTTGTGCCCGATATGCATGCGACACGCTAATCAATGGCTGTGAGCCGCATACATACCCTGATGGCCTGATGGATGGTCAGTACACATCGTCCTTCAACCATCGGCCAGAAAACATCGTGCACCAACCGCGTTATCTCGTGCACGTGGCCCAGCCTCCGTGCCGGTTCGTGCACCGGATCGATCGAGTAAATAGCATAAAACTACTACTTTACAGGCTATGGTTTCAAAAAACTACCGATTTTTAATTTTTCTCAGATAACTACCAAGTCAGTGGATGGCTGTTTCAAAAAACTCTAATTGTCCAGTGCTTTATTATTGATCGTGATTATGACAGTTGGGGCCCGCATGTAAGAAAACTGATTGTTTGACCGTTTGTTTGACCGTTAAATGACATCTAGGGCCCATATGTCAGTGTCCCTGCAAACTTAAAAAAGCAATCAGGTCCTCAAAACAAATTGAAAAAAGCCATCAGGTCCCTCTCGTGCTCAAGATCCACAGGAGCGCACCCGCCGCTGTGCTCGACGGGGAGCTCCCTCCCGTCGCGGCGGAGCTCCTTTCCAGCGCTGCCGCAGCCGTCGTGCGTCCTCTCCCTCTCGTGAACTCCCCGCCGTGCGTCCTCTCCCTCTCCCTCTTTCCAGGGCACGACGGCCATGGAGTCCGAAGGCGGCGGGGCGGAGTCCCAGCCCCTGGGCGTGGCGGCCGGAGTCCCAGCCCCCTGGCCATGGCGCGTGGTTGGCGGCGGCCTGTGCTCCTGGGTGCCGGCGCTCCTGGTGACAAGTAGCTCACCGGCCTCACCGGCCTCCTCCGCAGCGGCGTAGAGGCGGCCACTGGCCCGACGGCGTTGTGCAGCACTGCTAAGCGGCTGGCGTAGAGAGGCAGGAGAGAAGGAGGTGAGGCGGAGAAGCGGCCGGAGTTGAGCTCCGGTGAGCGCGGGCGGCGGGCGGCTCACCGGCCGGAGGAGGCTGGGTCGCGAGGTGGAGCTCGGGAGCGAGGAGGGCCACTGGCTGCCCTGATTTGAGAGCAGGGACCCGATTGCTTTTTACAAAAAAATGCAGGGACCGGATTGCTTTTTTAAATTTGTGTGCAGGCCCATCCCTAACGGTCAAACAAACGGTCAAACAATTAGAGCTCTTACGCATCGGGCCCATCTGTTATAATCGTGATCAATTGATAAATACTCGGCGTTTTGGGTTTTTTGAAACAGCCGACCCCTGACTTGGTAGTTATCTGAGAAAATTTAAAAACTGATAATTTTTTGGAACCCTAGCCTGTAAATTAGTAGCTTTATGCTATTTACTCGGATCGATCCGATCCGGCCACGTCTAAACCGACGGCACACCCAGCGAGGACACCCATTCTAATAGTATAGTTGGATGCTGGTTACACGATTTTGTCACATCGTCTATAAATATAGCCCACTTCTTTTCTCTCTTCTATTCTCTCTTATTCAACTCATCAAAAATATATTATTTAAATCCTTACAGCATGTCTACATCATCCCAATTGTACTTGCTCTTCTCCTTCCTAGTTTAGTTCGGGCGCGGCTCATGCTCCTGCCCAGGTTCATGGAAATCCAGTTTGCCGCCTCTCTCAGCAAGGATTCAACCATGAGAACTCCTGTAAAGCCCCGTCTCCAGCCCTCCCCCCGCACGCGACGCGCGCTCTCGCCTCGCGCGTTCTGCCTGACGAGCTCCGCCCGCGCTTCTCGCCACCTCGCGCGGCCGCCCTCCTCGCCTCCTCGGCGCATCTTCTTGGCGCGCCACCTGGTGCTTGCGGCTCTAAACCGCCGGCGACTCTCGCGGCGTCGGAACCAGGTGAGGCATGATTTCGACATCGAAACTGCTCTACAAACGACAAAAGCGTAGACGATATGAGGACGACTAAGAATCCGGCAGCCGTTGTTCCCCTGTACACATGCATGCGCAGCTGGATTTCACTGTCGTGCATGAATCGTCCGTGTTTTATCGTCCGTATAAGCACTGCTCGTCCTTCCATCCGCTTAAATACCGAAATCTCAACTACGGTACCCGACGACACTCTGATGTTTCTGGTTATGGATAATACATTTGTTAAGGCGTTTTTTGCAAAAATGGACTGTTTGAAAGAACACTTTTTCTTCATGTTAGGGATATTTTTGACGTGGGTCAGAAATCAAATCACCACTTACGTTCTAGGTAATACTTATTGTTTTTTTAGAGAAACCATAGTGATTGGAGTAGGAGTGCCGAAGTGCGATGGATTTTTCCTCCCGTTGCAACGCACGGGCATATTTCCTAGTAGAATATTTATATCCCATTGCAACTTCTCCCCCTTGCTTCTTGGCACATTAAACTAGTTGGCAGAATAGCAACATAAACAATGTCATATAAATAACCAAATAAGGGCGGGTGTCTCGGATCGGTTCATATGTAGGCCTTAATCCAAATGCAAACAAAAAAATTGTCTTGTAAAAAGAAAAAATATTGAATGAATAGAGTGTGAACTAAAATTTCAGACAAGATAATTCTCGTAGCAAGAATGGGATTTCTACAACGATCATAAACCCCTTAGATAGAACCTGAGAATAAAAAAACTCAGAATAAAATTAATTTTTGTAATCCGATAATCAATCTTAATTAAGATCATTAACTGAGTTATCACAAAAAATCTGCTGATACATTCAAATCGAATAATTCACAAGTAGTAGTGAACTAAATTTCTTGTTATTACAACCATCTCCACTCGTTCAACAGAGACTTCTAAGGCCAATTTTAACGTGCGATCCCAAACGGACGTCCATTTTATTCGTCTGCTTTTCGTCCGTTTGGGGGTGGCAATGGGGCCGTGTCCGCCCGGCGCAAGGCCGCATTTCAGCCGCATCCATATTTTTTTCGCAAACACATATCTTTTATTTACATCATTGATTTTTCATACATGGAAGCACATCACCAAATCTTAACTAGAATAGTAAGACCAAACAAAACAAGAACCACAAAAAGACATTTTAGAAGATATCCAACTTTCATAATTGCTTCCGTAAGTTGGATTAGTATCTTCTTGATGCATGCGTTGTTGATCTGCAGAGGCTCGATCTTGCGTGCTTCTTTCTTCTTCGAGTGTAAAGAAGTAGACGTTGCTTCCCCGCATCTAATCTTATGTCTAGCCTCTATTCTAGCAACAAGTGCACTAGTCTCATCTCTAGCCTCTATTCTAGCTAAAAGTGCACGAACATCCACTAAATTGCGCTATATCAATATATCGATTTGTTCTTCTTCTCAATACCAAAACTTGCATCCATTGTACACAATAAAAATTTAAGTTAGCACAACTAGTCGAATACGAGAGCACAACCGAAGCTAAAATAGCACATACCCCATTGTTTAAGCACTTGATGAACACCCATTCGGGATTTTCCGGCGTTGTAGACATGCGGCGCAACACCTTTTTTGGGCAGTCGTCGTACTTAATGAGTGGCAACGGTGCGCCTCCAAGCTTTTGGGCTAGCAACGAGCCCGACCGATGCCCGTTCGTGTATCTGCCGGCGAACCGCCGACGTTGTAGATTTGAGCGGCTAGAGGAGGAATCAGTACCTGCATGCGGCCTTGTGGCCTTGTCGGGGCCTTCCGGCCCGGTGCCCAGCCAGTCCATGCCACGGCGTGGCCTCCCGCAGCCGAGCAAGCTCAAGTCCGGCCGAATCCGCTCCAAATCCGGCCACCGAGAGTGCAAAGCAAGTGGTCGTGGTTGGGTAGCTCGGGGCCTCGAGGGACGAGAGGGGGGGGGGGGGGCTGCAAGAAGGGTTGGGGCGAGCGCGCGACCGAGCTGCACAGAGGAAATGGCGGTGGCGGCGGCAAGGGACGAGAGTGGCGGGTGTGCGACTGAAGGAGGGTGGGTGGGGGATAGAAAAAAGGGGTTTGTCTCCCCGACGGGAGGGCCAGGAGGACATGGGCAGGTGCCACACGCGTGTCCGTTCGGCCGTATACTCGGCCCAAACTTGGACCGAGAATGGGTCGAAAGCGGTCAAAAAACAGACGACGATTCGTTTGCGGCCACGCGTTGGGAGGGGCGGACAGGATGGGGTGGCGTTGGAGTTGGCCTAACCACTGTTGATGGCGAAACCAGCAGCAGCTGTGGTGAGCACATCGTGTATGCCCTGCAGCGGGGCCGGCAGATCGGTCCCATATAAGCAGTGGGAAGCACCTTGACGTGTGCCAACAGCGTAGAAAACGTTGAGCCGCTCGTCCGGTCCGAGGTAATAGACATCACCCTGCGTCAGGCCCAGCTCCCACGCAGAGCACGACACCGTGAAACGCAGCCTGCCCAGGAAGAAGACCTGATCGTAGACCCGATCCACCGGTGACCACGCGAGCTTGGAGAAATCCATCTCGTAGAGTTCCACGCTGGACAGAGCACTCCCAGTCATAGCCAGCAGGTAGAGCCTCCCTCGGGATTCCACCAGGTGGGAGAAGGCCAGCTCCCAGCAGCTCCGCTCGACTCGCAGTCGCTCCGTGTCGAGCGTGGTGAACACCGGGCCCGGGAGGAAGTCGAGGACGCCGAGCTTCGAGGCGGACACGTCGAAGTAGAACCTGCCGTCGACGGCGGCGATGCTCCGTATCTGGAGCCTCTCCGAACGGTTGCTGCCGCCGGGATTACCACTACTCGACGACACTCTTACTCCTGTCCAGTTGCGTTTCTCCAAGACGAATGCCGATGGCACTGTTTCTCCGTCGCGGGAGAAGCGCGCAAGTTCGTCTTCGTCTTTCAGCAGGACGACGCGATGCGAACCCCGTGGCTTCTCGACGGTGATGTCGTACTCATGCTTGCTCCATTGCGCGCCTCCGACGCGGCAGAACCAGATCACTGGCTCGTCGTCGTCGACGACCAGCACCACGCAGCCCGCGCGAGAATCGGGTTCGCGCGACAGCAGGCACTTGCAGTTCTGCGGCAAGTCCCTGTCCATTGATGGGAGGTCGACCTTCTTCTTGGTCGAGGGGTTCCACAGCGCGGCGCGCAGCGAAGTCGTGTCCAGCGTGAGTAGCCAGCGCTGGGGAGTCGCCCAGCACCTCGTCTTCGCCGCGTCAGGGTCGTCGGCCTTGGTCGCCGCCGTTAAGAGATGCCGGAGCGTGCTTATGAAAACCTGAGACTCTTTTACACCCCAGCCACCGCAGAACAGGGCGTGTGCTTCATTCATCAGTTCTTCCATGGATCGATCTGGACGGATGTGGTAAAACTGAGATCGATCTGGACGGAGAGAGATCTGATTCTGTTCTGTTCTATTCGACTCTATTGTTCAGCAATAGCAACAAACAATCGCGATGAGCTAGGGCTTCCTTATCCTTACCAGAAAGAAGTAGAAGAAATCCGAGACGGGACACCTTGGAGGCGGAGCAGAATTGCCGTCGGCGCAAGGGGCAGGACGTGAGGCGGCTGGCTTCTAGCACCTGCCCAAGAGAAGCACTATTTGTGGAGGGACGGCAGTAAACAATGGGTTTGGGCGTGAGAGCCGGAGAGACAAAAGGGGCGGGCCACGCACAGACCGTGTCGGACACCAGGTTTTAATAATATTTTAAATAGCACGTTATTTCGCAGTTATAACGCTGTTATAGCGTATTTGAAAGGAAGACGTTACGTTTTGGCAAAATCGGACGCTACGGCGCTAATCGCGTAATTAGCGCGCTACACACGCTATAATGTTGTAACGTTGTAACGTTACAACATGCAGACCATGCAAAACTGAAATAAGCACAGCCCAGCAGGCCTAGCAGGCCAAAACCAACCCACGACCACTAGCTTTCTCACTCCTTTTGTCAGATTCTCTCACGAGACCTAACCAGCAAGCAGGCCCAGGTGGTTGCCCCGGTGGCTGTTGATGTTAGAGAGTCTTAAAACTATGGCTGTTGATGTTTGAGACTTACTATTTTTATGTGCTGGATTTGGCTCTTATGCATATATTGCTTGCTCCTATGAAAAAAATAGTTGCTTAAATACTTTATTTCTATATATATTTGATTTTTTTTTGCAAACGCTATTTTGAAATATAGCACGCTATAAGCGCGCTATAACTTGTGTAGCATTTAGAGAAGGGCCTCGCTATATTTTGTAGCGCGCTATTTAAAATATTGGGTCTTATCCTATACGAAATAGGAGTACTTTAATGTACTCCTATTAATTTATATTCCAAAATCAAACGTTTTCACACCGCGCGCAAGCCGAACCGTTGCGCCGGACGCGTGCAACGCGTTGGATCGAAGCAAAACGTACGCTCCTGGTGCGCCATTTCTCAGATCTCCTTTTTTTCTCTCACTCCCCGACGAACCACCACTTGCCCGGTGAGCTCGCGCCGCCGCGCTCCCTCGCCCCGCCGCTGACCAGCACCCTCTGAACGCTGCCGCCAATGACCGCGAGAGCTACGAGCCCACGACCAACATGGAGGCGGCGAGCCTAGGAGCTGCAACCAGTGTCAGGGAGAGTTGCGACCATGGATGCCGAGCGTGGTGACCGCGAGCCGGCGAGGATGTGGCAAGCACAGGCGCGGAGTACCGAGGCATCAGGCAAAGGTTTCCATATCGGTGCAACGAGACCAAGACCAGCAGGACGGCATGATGGAGGTCACCATGGAGCCCAAGACGGCATCATCACCGGCACCTTTAGCAGGCGAAGACCACCTTTAGTCAGGAGAACTTGTACTAGTTGTCCCCTTTCAAAATGGCCGTTGTTGGATCCCTTCTCGTTCAATATTTTGGAAGAGGACCAGGGCCTTTATAAATAGAGCTAGCCACCACAGTAGAAGGGGAATCTCGCATCGGATCCAGAGACGGATCGATTCCTCCTCAAGCACACCACCAAGCACGTACAAGAACACCTCTCCTCGCGAGGCTGTTCTTCCTCTGTACTGTTCATCATCAGCCCAAGAGGCAATCCACCACCACACACAGGAGTAGGGTATTACACCACGACGGTGGCCCGAACCTATATAAAACTTGTGTCTCTTGTGTTGTTCATCAATCTAGCTTAGGGATCGTGGCGAGGCTGAGAGCGAGATTCGGTAGGAGGAGATCTTCGTGCGCACCCCAAAGTTCGAACCTTAAGGGTTTTGCCGGAACCCGATATCCGACATTTGGCGCGCCAGATAGGGGTGCGCCGGAGCTCTTCCTTCCGTCGACCCGCTCTCCATCAACACTGCGCTTTGCCCTCATGGCGGGCATCGCGCCTCCGGCTCCGGCGGCCGGCGTCAGCATTGGGGCCAGGGGTGCAATAGCAGCACAAGTTCAAGCCAGAGATGCCGCCGCGCTATGACGGCGCGGCGGACTCACTGGTTTTCCTACTGGCATATGAGGAGGCCGTCCTCAAGGACGGAGGCGACGACAAGGTCATGGCCAACTGGTTTCCCATGGCCCTCACCGGTGTCCCGCGCGCTTGGCTGCTCAACCTGCCGACATCTTTGATACGTCCATTTTGCATCATGCTTTTATATCAATATTTATTGCATTATGGGCTGTTATTACACATTATGTCACAATACTTATGGATATTCTCTCTTATTTTAAAAGGTTTACATAAAGAGGGAGAATGCCGGCAGCTGGAATCCTGGGATGAAAAAGGAGCAAATATTGGAGACCTATTCTGCACAACACCAAAAGTCCTGAAACTCCACGAAAGTCATTTTTGGAATTAATAATAATTATTGAGCGGAAGAAGTACCAGAGGGGGCCCATACCCTGGCCATGAGGGTGGGGGCGCGCCCCTTGCCTCATGGGCCCCTTGGCAGCCCTCCGGTGCCCATCTTCTGCTATATGAGATCTTTTACCTTGGAAAAAAAAATCATAAACAAGCTTACAGGATGAAACTCCACCGCCACGAGGCGGAACCTTGGCGGAACCAATCTAGGGCTCCGGCAGAGCTGTTCTGTCGGGGAAACTTCCCTCCGGGAGGGGGAAATCATCACCATCGTCATCACCAACGATCCTCTCATCGGGAGGGGGTCAATCTCCATCAACATCTTCACTAGCACCATCTCCTCTCAAACCCTAGTTCATCTCTTGTATCTAATCTTTGTACCAAAACCTCAGATTGGTACCTGTGGGTTGCTAGTAGTGTTGATTACTCCTTGTAGTTGATGATAGTTGGTTAATTTGGTGGAAGATCATATGTTTAGATCCTTAATGCATATTAATACCCCTCTGATTATGAACATGAATATGCTTTGTGAGTAGTTATGTTTGTTCCTGAGGACATGGGTGAAGTCTTGCTATTAGTAGTCATGTGAATTTGGTATTCGTTTGATATTTTGGTGAGATGTATGTTGTCTCTCCTCTAGTGGTGTTATGTGAACGTCAACTACATTACACTTCACCATTGTTTGGGCCTAGAGGAAGGCATTGGGAAGTAATAAGTAGATGATGTGTTGTTAGAGTGACAGAAGCTTAAACCCTAGTTTATAAGTTGATTCGTAAGGGGCTGATTTGGATCCATATGTTTCATGCTATGGTTAGGTTTACCTTAATACTTCTTTTGTAGTTGCGGATGCTTGCAATAGGGGTTAATCATAAGTGGGATGCTTGTCCAAGAAAGGGCAGTACCCAAGCACTGGTCCAGCCACATATCAAATTATCAAAGTAACGAACGCGAATCATATAAGCATGATGAAAACTAGCTTAACGATAATTCCCATGTGTCCTCGGGAGCACTTTCCTCATTATAAGAACTTGTTCAGGCTTGTCCTTTGCTACAAAAAGGATTGGGCCACCTTTCTGCACTTTATTTACTTTCATTGCTTGTTACCCGTTACAAATTATCTTATCACAAAACTATCTGTTACCTACAATTTTAGTGCTTGCAGAGAATACCTTACTGAAAACCGCTTGTCATTTCCTTCTGCTCCTTGTTGGGTTCGACACTCTTACTTATCAAAAGGACTACTATAGATCCCCTACACTTGTGGGTCATCAAGACTCTTTTCTGGCGCCGTTGTCGGGGAGTGAAGCGCCTTTGGTGAATGGAACTTGGTAAGGAAACATTTATATAGTGTGCTGAAATTTACTGCCACTTGTTACTATGGAAACTAATCCTTTGAGGGGCTTGTTCGGGGTATCTTCACCCCGACCAGTAGAGCAAAGAGTTGCTCCTCAACCTAGTGAACCTACTGAAAATGTTTACTTTGAAATTCTTTCGGGTATGGTAGAGAAGCTGCTAGCTAATCCCTTTGCAGGAGATGGAACATTGCATCCTGATTTGCACCTTATTTATGTGGATGAAGTTTGTGAATTATTTAATCTTGCAGGTGCCCGATGATGTTGTTAATAAGAAGGTCTTCCCTTTATCTTTGAAGGGAGACACATTGACATGGTATAGGTTATGTGATGATACGGGATCCTGGGACTATAAACGATTGAAATTGAAATTTCACCAGAAGTTTTATCCTATGCATCTTGTTCATCAGGATCGTAATTATAGAACAACACTATTCTGATCCCAGGATTATTCTGATCATGATCGGCCTTATAAGGGCCAGCGAAGACCCTGCCGAACTCCCGAAACCGGCAGCGACATAAAAAAGGAAAACAAAAAACACCCCGACCCGAACTGCTCGATCCACCAGACCACCTTCCACCCCGATCCCCTGATCCCATCACCATCCAGACCACCCCGCCACCGCGCGACCCGCCGGGACCCCCCGCCACCGCGCGGCCTCCCGGAATCCCCGTCGCCGCGCGAACTCCCTGGCCCCCGTCGCCGCGCCACCTCCGAGGGCCCCGCCGCTGCTCCCCGACCCGACCTAGATACTGCGGCCGCACCCCCACCTCCGTCAGGTTCTCGCCTCCGCCACGACCACGCCGGGGAGCACCGCCCCTGTTTCCATTCATTTTCGCCAGGACCTCGCCTCACCCCGATGCTCCCAGCGCGCCGGCGCTAGTTCCTCTCCTCCCCCAATGACTGGATACATTGACCGAACTATTGGTCCTCCACGGATCCGGCCAACTGCACGCCGCTGGCCGCGGATCCGCCCCCGGGGACCAACCCAGACGCCGGCTGCCTCCACCACGTGCCCGACCCCGCCCCCACCCCCATTCCACCAGGCAGATGCCGTTGCCGTGCTCGGGGCCGACCATGGCTTATTATCTGACCGTCTGCTAGTTACTCTTCTTCTTCTTCTGTTGCAGAGATCTCCGTCGTTCCTTGCAGATGGCAACTCCAACGATGTGATTTTTTTTCTTCGACCACCTCAGCCGCTCACCAACATGGCCACCTGTAGTTCAGGAATTGCCCTGCTGATGCTAATCGCGAGGAGGTTTGCGTCGCTCTGTTGGCCGCGGGTATGACCGGCCACGCTGGTGCAACCTGTCTCCCGTGCGGACCAAACGGCCAGAGCTTCTCAATAGAACAGCTGCACCATGCGTTACTCGCTTAAAAAACTGAATCGTGGATGCCACCAAGAACCACGCATGTGCATGTGCATGTGCTTGGCACTACTTTCTCTCTCTAATTGCTTCTCAGTACGACATCTCTCTCTGTCTAATTGCTTCTCAATACATCGTTTGTCTCTGTTGAACTTGTTCAAACAGATAGCAATCTTGTGTACTAACTGATTTTATAGCCAAGTTTTGTCTGTATGTCATGCTACTAATCTAATACTAGAAAAACTTTGACATGAGATGAGTGTGTTCAGGGTAGAACAAAAATATTTCAAGATTCTTTTGTGTTTTTTCAGGGCTTAAATCATGTATTCTGTACACAGGAGTGAAGTTCAATTTGCCGGAGAAAGAGGCGTTGCCAAGGCCGATGCTGGCTGTTCGTGCATGGAAGTCTCCGTGTATTCTGTTTGATAACCTGGGAGCATGCCCAAAACATTCATAAATATCAATGACAGAAGTTCGAATATAGGGAGGTTGATGCTTTGTGTGTGTATACATTTTTTAGGGGATTGTGTGCTTGTATACATGGCAGCACAATTTTTTGTGCATGATATTTAGTTCTACAAATAGCAGTTGAATAAGGCAACAATTTCTTTTGGCATTTTCTTCATTTAGCCATTTGTGTTAGTATCATATTTTGGTACTTATTGTTTGCAAAAATAATGACATTGTTTTCACTAAAAAATCATGAAAAATATTGTGAAAGATTGTGCTCTCAATAGTGTTTAATATTGTGTCCGTAAGAACCTATCCATTTTTTCATTCTTCACGTTTTGAGTATATGTGACAATGGATAAAACATAATTACAATAATTAGACTTCAAATTATTAATGATCCGGTTAAACATTATAAAACTCAAAATTTCCAAGTTTATAAGAATCAAACCAAGAGGTTAAAATTTAAACAATAGTGTATTTAGAAAAACAAATTTAACCCACTTTTTTTAAAAAATCCTAGAAGTTCAAATTTAAATAATGGAGTGGTTCCATGTTTATTACAAACTCAGATTTCTCTCATTAGTACCAAATAAAACCAAAGAAATTTATATTAAGAAAACATATTAGCTCGATGTTTATATACCAAGAAGAAAGGGAGCATCACCTAGGAAAATGTTAACTCTCAAAGTTCAAATTTAATAATTAAAAGAGTACAAAAAATATTATGGGTGAATAAACATAGAAGTTCAAATTTGAATAACGAAGTGGGTCAATGTTTATGAAAGAACTAGAAAACAATCCCGTTATTAATATTAAACCCAGAAGTCTGACTTACAAAAATAGCCTAGTACGATATTTCTACAAAAGCCTTAGGTTTTCCTTGTTACCAAAGAAATAAAATCAAGAAGTTTGAATTAAAAATAGCGAAAGTAGTTAGATGTATACGAAAAACCCGAAATTCCTTACCTTTTCTAGGAAAAATAAAAGTATCAAGTTCAAGTTTGAAAAAACTATTGATTCTTATTTAAAAACTTTTTTTAAGAATAAACTTAAGAAGTTCAAATTTAAATAACAGAGAAGTTCCACGTTTATAAAAAACATAGATTTTTTCTCCTTACTAAAGAATAAAATGAAGAAGTTCAAAATAAAAAAGGAACGAATAAAAAACGGTTTAAAAGAATCCCCCCCTTTTTTTAAAAAAACTAGAAGGTCAAACTAAAATAACCAAGTGGTTCGATGTTTATTTAAAACCTAGGATTCTACCTTTTTAAATAACCTCATATATTCATCATTTCCAAAAAAACACAAAGAAATTCAAATAAAGAAGTTAGGTATTGATTTAAATAAAATCTAGGAAGTTCAATTCAAAATAACGAAGAAGTCCAATTGGGAAAAGCATATCAGTTTGATACTTATTTAAAAACTCAGGTTTTTCCAATTAATAAAGAATAAAACCAATAAGTTCAATTCAAAATAACGTAGAAGTTTGTTGTTTCTAACAAAACTCCAATTTTCATATTTCTAAGAAATACACAAAGAAGTTCAAATAAAAAAGTCAGAGCGGTTCGATGTCTATAAAAAACTCAGACTTTTTCCGTTACTAAAGCGAAATATAGAGAAGTTCAAATGGATAATAGCTAGGAGTTCATGTACTGCATGGTGTGCATTCGTATAAGAAAAATAAAATAAAAAGGTGAAGTCCAAAATTTGGTTGCTAGAAGTTCAAGTGCTTGACCGGAGAAAGTTCAAAAATTCTTGTGAGAGAGGTTGAGCAAAAATACATGACAGAAGTTCAATGTGAAAACAGCGGGAAGTTCAACTACTACACAAAATGCGTTTCACATAGGAATATAAGAATAGAAAACAAAAATATTAAAAGGTTTGTTGCAAGAAATTCACGTGCTTCTCCCGGTGAAGTTCAAGATCTCTAGTGTGAGACGTCCGGCCTTCAATTACTGTAAAAAAACAGACAAAAACGATGTTGTTTTTGCCATTTTTAAAACTGCTCTCAAACGACAACGAATTTGTAACGTCTGTCTACATGAAAAAGATGCTCCTATTCATAAGCTTTCCAACAGTATATTATATGCTATGTTCCGATGAATGGTTTAAATTTTTTATGTATACCGTTTAAAACACATTTTGTGTATTCAAAAAATTCTTTTGAACCATCATGAGTATGAAAAACTGATCAACACAGGAAAGTTGCGAGTTTTCAATAGCTTTTCATCAGTATATCATTTGCTCAATTCCAGTAAGTGGTTTGGGCGTTACGGACAAAAAACAACATGTCAAAAACAGAGTGAAGTTCAAACAGACATGCCCCAGAAGTTCAACTACTTCACGCAGTGCATTTCCGTTCGCGATGAACGCAGAAATCATGATCTCGCCATTTTCTAATTTATCTCAAAATGGCAAGAATATCATTTGTGTAAGTTCAAGTCCTCGGTTGGAGAAAGTTAAAAAAATTATTGTGAGAGACGTTTGTACAAAAGGAATATTATTTGTGTAACACTGACGAATGGATGAGAAAATTACAAACAAAAATATGTCACAGAAGTTCAACGTGAAAACAGCAGGAAGTTCAACTACTATGCTGAATGAATTTTAGATGAAAAACTTTTAAAATCATCGCGAGTATGAAAAAATGATCAATATGGGAAAGTTGCGTGTTTACAGCAGCTTTCCATCTATATATCACCTGCTCAATTCTGGTGAATGAATGGAGATCTAGTAGCAGTGGATGGAGATCTACGAGCAAAAAAACACGTGAAAAACAGAGTGAAGTTCAGGTAGACATGCCAAGAAGTTGAAGTTCTTCACGCGATGCATTTTCGAAGAATTCGTTTCACGATAAAGGCGGAACGCATGATCTTGCTGTTTTTGAAATTACTTAAAAATGGTTGCTAGAAGTTTTCTGTTGCTAAAAGTTCAAGTGCTCTACCCGAGAAAGTTCAAAAATTCTTGTGAGAGAGGTTGAACAAAAATACGTGACAGAAGTTCAAGGTGAAAACAGAGGGAAGTGCAAAAAACAACACGTTAAAAACAGTGTGAAGTTCGAACAGACATGCACGAGAAGTTCAACTACTTCACGCAGTGTATTTCCATTCGCGATGAAGGCAGAAATCATGATCTCATCATTTTCTAATTTCTTCAAAACAATAGGAAATCATTTGTGTAAGTTCAAGTCCTTCGTCGGAGAAAGTTCAAAAAAATATTGTGAGAGAGATTTGTACAAAAGGAATATCATTTGTGTGACATTGACAAATGTATGAGAAAATTACAAAACGAAAATACGTCACAGAAGTTCAACGTGAAAACAGCTGGAAGTTCAACTACTACACGGAATGAATTTCAAATGAAAAACTTTTAAAACCGTTGCGAGTACGAAAAAGTGATCAACACGGAAAAGTTGCGTGTCTACAGCAGCTTTCCATCGGTATATCACTTGCTCAATTTCGGTGAGTGTTCCGGTGCGTGGACGGAGAGCCACGAGCAAAAAAAAAGCACGTGAAAAACAGAGTGAAGTTCAAGGTTTCATACCGAGAAGTTCAGGTACTTCACGCGATGCATTTTTCACGAATCTGTTTCGCGATAACGGCAGAACGAATGATCTCGCCATTTTCCAAATTACTTGAAAACGGCAGGGAATCACAGAAAACCATCAACATGAAAAAGTTTCATATTTTCCTTAGCTTTTCAACGGTATATTATTTGCCCTATTCCGATCAAGTTTGTGGAAATTACAGCGAAAATACGTTTTTAGCCATTTTGAAAACTTACATAAAACAGTAAGGAATTAGGAGAAATAATATATACCAAAAATTTTCACCTTTCCTCAAGCTTTCCAACGCCATATCATTTGTTGCATTCGGACATAGGGTTAAAAAAATAGATCGAAAATACAAACTCGGTGAAACTTGTACCGTTTTCTAAATCACTTTTAAACCGTTCAAAATTAGAAAAAACTTTCTACATGAAAACGTAGCGCATTTTCATAAGATTTCCAACGCCGTATCATGTGCCTCAATTGGTTTAGCCATTTAGAAATGACATCGAAAATACGAACTCAGTTGTTCGGTTTGTGAAATTTTACGATTTTCTAAATTACTCTTTAACCGTAGGGAATTAGAGAAAACTTTCAACATGTGGAAGGAGCGGTTTTGCAGCAGCTTTCCAAAGCCATATTACGTGCCTCATTCCGATAATCGGTTAAGAAATGCGATCAAAATTACGATTCACGTTTTTTATGTGAAGAAAAAACGGTTTTCAAAACTGCTCTTAAACCGCTTACATTTTGCGAAAAATTTAACTTGGTTCATGATACTCGTGTCCATAGCTTTCCAACGGTATATAGCAAGCCCTATTTGGTCAATCTTGCGGGAAGTTCAACCTAGCACAGGGGGAAGTTCAGGTCGAACAACTCAGGCAGCAAAATCGCAAAAAACGCGAGTTCTTCATGACCTGAGTGCAAAATCCACCTATGAGCGAGATTCCTATCTAAAACAAGTATTTAGTTGCTAAAAATCATTTGAAAATTACACTTACATCACATGGAACACGACTAACCAGAAAAACTCGCGGTAGAAGGCACGGTTGCGAAGATAGCCCGAAGGTCGGGTTCGTACAGAGAGAAGTTCAGGCGCACGTACAAACAAAAATACGTCACAGAAGTTCAACATGAAAACAACATGAAGTTCAACTACTACGCTGAATGAATTTCAGATGAAAAACTTTTAAAATCGTTGCGAATATGAAAAAATGATCAACACGGGAAAGTTGTGTGTTTATAACAGCTTTCAATCGGTATATCACTTGCTCAATTCCGGTGAGTGGATGGAGAGCTAGGAGCAGTGGATAGAGATATACGAGCAAAAAAAGCACGTGAAAAACAGAGTGAAGTTCAAGTACACGTTCCGAAAAGTTCAGGTTCTTCACGCGATGCATGTTCGAAGAATCTTTTTCGCGATAAAGGCAGAACGAATGATCTCGCCATTTTCGCAATTACTTGAAAACGGCAAGGAATCAGAGAAAACCATCAACATGAAAAAGTTTCACATTTTCCGTAGCTTTTCAGCGGTATATTATTTGCCCCATTTCGATTAAGTATGTAGAAATTATGCCAAAAATACGTTTTTAGCCATTTTCTAATTTGAACTAAAACTGCAAGGAATTAGGAGAAACAATATATACGAAAAAGTTTCGCATTTGCTCAAGCTTTCCAACGCCGTATTATTTGTTGCATTCGGCCGTACGGTTAAAAAATTATCTCGAAAATACGAACGCGTTGGAACTTGTACCGTTTTCTGAATTACTTTTAAACCGTTCCAAATTAGAAAAAAATTTAACATGAAAAAGTAGCGCATTTTCACAAGCTTTCCAATGCCATATCATTTGCCTCAAATGGATTAGCCGTTTAGAAGTTACATTGAAAATACGAACTCGGCTGTTCGGTTTGCGAAATTTTACAATTTTCAAAATTACTCTTTATCCATATGGAATTAGAGAAAACTTTCAACATATCGAAGGAGCGGTTTTGCAGCAGCCTTCCAACGCTATATTATTTACCTCATTCTGATAAACGGTTTAGAAATGCGATCAAAAATACGATTCACGTTTTTTGTATGAAGAAAAAACGGTTTTCAAAACTGCTCTTAAACCGCTTACATTTTGCCAAAAATTTAACTTGCATCATGATATTGGTGTCCATAGCTTTCAAACGGTGTATCGCAAGCCCCATTTGGGCACTTTTTAGCTGAAGTTCAACCCAGTACAGAGGGAAGTTCAGGCGTGTTACTCAGGCAGTTCAGGTTGTGATCAGAATATTATTCTGATCCCGTGATCAGAATAGTGTTTATGTATATATATATATATATATATATATATATATATATATATATATATATATATATATATATATATATATATATATATATATATACGCCACCCTCTCACTCATCCTCCTCCTCCCCACCTTTCCCGAACGAGTGGAGCGGTCGGCCCCGGTTCCCGATTCCGAGCCCGTGGCCGGGTGGCCGGCGAATCCCCGTTCTGGTCGGGCGTGTGACCCCGAAGCCTGAGGAGCAGCAACCAGAGCCTCGCGCTCGGGGCGCTCGACAACCCCTGCCCAAGGTTAGACCCCAGCGCCCGTCTCCTCCTGCCGCCTCCCTCGTGGCGCTATGCTCTGCCGCCGCAGCTTCTTTTGATCGCGTGGCGGGCGGGCGGGCGGGTCGTGGAATGATACGGCGCGGTCGATTCGTCCTGCCAGTGGATTCGTTGGCTGCCGTCTGGGTTCCATCCATGGGTGATTTGCCCGGCGGACTGGTAGGCAGGCAGGCGCCGGAGGAGTGAGCGCTTGTGAGATCGGCGACTGCTGGATTTGGGAACTAGCAGCTGCGCCATGGCTCTGCTTCTTGGCTGGAGAGCACGCCAGGCCTGAGTAGTCAATGACTGGACGCTGCCATGTCGTTGACTAAGAGAGCTGGGAGTTCCCTTTTTAGCTACACCGTCTTC